>NC_091128.1:15393689-15681843 GCF_040183065.1 Periplaneta americana | reverse complement strand
AAAGATTTTGATTAGTGGGGAAGATCGAAATCGGTGACATAATACTGTTTAGTCATGTATATTAAACACTCTGTGCAAGAATTAGCACGATCGGTTGGAATACAGAGATTTTATTAACGTTTATAGAAAAATCGTGTTTTTACCGCAAGAAACGACGATTTATACAATTGGACGCTTTACACAAACAAACCCACATTCCCCTGCATGCGAACGTGAAATTGTTCTTATATAGAGGTGATTCCACACGAATTTAACCCTTTTTTAAGAAATTAGACAAATCCCACAGAATTTGTAGATTTTATTCATATTTATATAGTTATAAATCTCGCAAAAACGAAATTATTTGAAAGATTTTGGTTAGTGGGGAAAATCGAAACCAGTGATATAATACTGTTTAGTCATGTATATTAAACACTCTATGCAAGAATTAGCACAATCGGTTGGAATACAGAGATTTTATTAATGTTTATATAAAAATCGTGTTTTTACCGCAAGAAAAAAACGATTTATGCAATTGGACGCTTTACACAAACAAACCCATATTCCCCTGCATGCGAACGTAAAATTGTTGTTATATATAGGTGATTCCACACGAATTTAACTCTTTTTTAAGAAATGAGACAAATCCCACGGAATTTGTAGATTTTATTCATATTTATATAGTTATAAATCTCGCAAAAACGACAATTTTGAAAGATTTTGGTTAGTGGGGAAAATCGAAACCTGTGACATAATACTGTTTAGTCATGTATATTAAACACTCTGTGAAAGAATTAGCACAATCGGTTGGAATACAGAGATTTTATTAACATGTATAGAAAAATCGTGTTTTTACCGCATGAAACGACGATTTCTTACAATTGGATCATTTACACATACAAACCCACATTTTTCTGCATGCGAACGTGAAATTGTTGATATATATAGGTGATTCCAAACGAATTTAACACTTTTTTAAGAAATTAGACAAATCCCATGGAATTTGTAGATTTTATTCATATTTATATAGTTATAAATCTCGCAAAAACGAAATTTTTTGAAAGATTTTGATTAGTGGGGAAAATCGACACCGGTGACATAATACTGTTTACTCATGTATATTAAACACTCTGTGCAAGAATTAGCACAAAACGGTTGGAATACAGACATTTTATTAACGTTAATAGAAAAATCGTGTTTTTACCGCAAGAATCGACGATTTATACAATTGGACGCTTTACATAAACAAACCCATATTCCCCTGCATGCGAACGTGAAATTGTTGTTATATATAGGTGATTCCACACGAATTTAACCCTTTTTTAAGAAATTAGACAAATCCCACGGAATTTGTAGAATTTATTCATATTTATATAGTTATAAATCTCGCAAAAACGAAATTTTTTGAAAGATTTTGATTAGTGGGGAAAATCGAAACCGGTGACATAACACTGTTTAGTCATGTACATTAAACACTCTGTGAAAGAATTAGCACAATCGATTGGAATACTGAGATTTTATTAACATTTATATAAAAATCTTGTTTTTACCGCAAGAAACGACGATTTTCACAATTGGACTATTTACACATACCAACCCATATTCCTCAGCATGCGAACGTGAAATTGTTGTGATATATAGGTGATTCCACACGAATTTAACACTTTTTTCAGAAATTCGACAAATCCCACGGAATTTGTAGATTTTATTCATATTTATAAAGTTATAAAACTCGCAAAAACGAAATTTTTTGAAAGATTTTTGGTTAGTGGGGAGAATCGAAACCAATGATATAATACTATTTAGTCATGTATATTAAACACTCTGTGCAAGAATTAGCACAATCGGTTGGAATACAGGGATTTTATTAACGTTTATAGAAAAATCGTGTTTTTACCGCAAGAAACGACGATTTATACAATTGGACGCTTTACACAAACAAACCCACATTCCCCTGCATGCGAACGTGAAACTGTTGTTATATATAGGTGATTTCACACGAATTTAACACTTTTTTAAGAAATGAGACAAATCCCACGGACTTTGTAGAATTTATTAATAATTATGTAGTTAAAAATCTCGCAAAAACGAAATTTTTTTAAAGATTTTCGTTTGTGGGGAAAATCGAAACCAGGGATATAATACTGTTCAATCATGTATATTGAATACTCTGTGCAAGAATTAGCACAATCGGTTGGAATACAGAGATTTCATTAACGTTTATAGAAAAATCGTGTTTATATCGCAAGAAACGACGATTTATATAATTGGACGCTTTACAAAAAAAAAACATATTCCCCTGCATGCGAACGTGAAATTGTTGTTATATATAGGTGATTCCACAGGAATTTAACACTTTTTTAAGAACTTAGACAAATCCCACGGAATTTGCAGATTTTATTCATATTTATATAGTAATAAATCTCGCAAAAACGAAATTTTTTGAAAGATTTTGATTAGTGGGGAAAATCGAAACCGGTGACATATTACTGTTTAGTCATATATATTAAACACTCTGTGAAAGAATTAGCACAATCGGTTGGATTACAGAGATTTTATTAACTTTTATAGAAAAATCGTGTTTTTACCGCAAGAAACGACGATTTATACAATTGGACGCTTTACACAAACAAACCCATATTCCCCTGCATGCGAACGTAAAATTGTTGTTATATATAGGTGATTTCACACGAATTTAACACTTTTTTAAGAAATTAGACAAATCCCACGGAATTTGTAGATTTTATTCTTATTTATATAGTTACAAATCTCGCAAAAACGAAATTTTTTGAAAGATTTTGGTTAGTGGGGAAAATTGAAACCAGTGACATAATACTGTTTAGTCATGTATATTAAACACTCTGTGAAAGAATTAGCACAATCGGTTGGAATACAGAGATTTTATTAACATTTATAGAAAAATCGTGTTTTTACCGCATGAAACGACGATTTTTACAATTGGACGATTTACACATACAAACCCACATTCCCCTGCATGCGAACGTGAAATTGTTGTTATATATAGGTGATTCCACACGTATTTAACACTTTTTTAAAAAATTAGACAAATCCCACGGAATTTGTAGATTTTATTAATAATTATGTAGTTAAAAATCTCGCAAAAACGAAATTTTTTGAAAGATTTTCGTTTGTGGGGAAAATCGAAACCTGGGATATAATACTGTTCAATCATGTATATTGAAGAGTCTGTGCAAGAATTAGCACAATCGGTTGGAATACAGAGATTTTATTAACGTTTATAGAAAAATCGTGATTTTACCGCAAGAATCGACGATTTATACAATTGGACGCTTTACACAAGCAAACCCATATTCCCCTGCATGCGAACGTGAAATTGTTGTTATATATAGGTGATTCCACACGAATTTAACACTTTTTTAAGAAATTAGACAAATCCCACGGAATTTGTAGATTTTATTCATATATATATAGTTATAAATCTCGCAAAAACGAAATTTTTTGAAAGATTTTGATTAGTGGGGAAAATCGAAACCGGTGACATAATACTGTTTAGTCATGTATATTAAACACTCTGTGCAAGAATTAGCACAATCGGTTGGAATACAGAGATTTTATTAACGTTTATAGAAAAATCGTGTTTTTACCGCAAGAAACGACGATTTATACAATTGGACGCTTTACACAAACAAACCCACATTCCCCTGCATGCGAACGTGAAATTGTTCTTATATAGAGGTGATTCCACACGAATTTAACCCTTTTTTAAGAAATTAGACAAATCCCACAGAATTTGTAGATTTTATTCATATTTATATAGTTATAAATCTCGCAAAAACGAAATTATTTGAAAGATTTTGGTTAGTGGGGAAAATCGAAACCAGTGATATAATACTGTTTAGTCATGTATATTAAACACTCTATGCAAGAAATAGCACAATCGGTTGGAATACAGAGATTTTATTAATGTTTATATAAAAATCGTGTTTTTACCGCAAGAAAAAACGATTTATGCAATTGGACGCTTTACACAAACAAACCCATATTCCCCTGCATGCGAACGTAAAATTGTTGTTATATATAGGTGATTCCACACGAATTTAACTCTTTTTTAAGAAATGAGACAAATCCCACGGAATTTGTAGATTTTATTCATATTTATATAGTTATAAATCTCGCAAAAACGACAATTTTTGAAAGATTTTGGTTAGTGGGGAAAATCGAAACCTGTGACATAATACTGTTTAGTCATGTATATTAAACACTCTGTGAAAGAATTAGCACAATCGGTTGGAATACAGAGATTTTATGAACATGTATAGAAAAATCGTGTTTTTAACCGCATGAAACGACGATTTCTTACAATTGGATCATTTACACATACAAACCCACATTTTTTTTTTTTTCTTGCATGCGAACGTGAAATTGTTGTTATATATAGGTGATTCCACACGAATTTAACACTTTTTAAGAAATTAGACAAATCCCACGGAATTTGTAGATTTTATTCATATTTATATAGTTATAAATCTCGCAAAAACGATATTTTTTGAAAGATTTTGGTTAGTGGGTAAAATCGAAACCAGTGATATAATACTGTTTAGTCATGTATATTAAACACTCCATGCAAGAATTAGCACAATCGGTTGGAATACAGAGATTTTATTAACGTTTATAGAAAAATCGTGTTTTTACCGCAAGAAACGACGATTTATACAATTGGACGCTTTACACAAACAAACCCACATTCCCCTGCATGCGAACGTGAAATTGTTGTTATATATAGGTGATTCCACACGAATTTAACACTTTTTTAAGAAATTAGCCAAATCCCACGGAATTTGTAGATTTTATTCATATTTATATAGTTATAAATCTCGCAAAAACGAAATTTTTTGATAGATTTTGGTTAGAGGGGAAAATCGAAACCAGTTACATAATACTTTTTAGTCATGTATATTAAACACTCTGTGAAAGAATTAGCACAATCGGATGGAATATAGAGATTTTATTAACAATTATAGAAAAATCGTGTTTTTACCGCATGAAACGACGATTTTCACAATTGGACGATTTACACATACAAACCCATATTCCTCAGCATGCGAACGTGAAATTGTTGTGATATATAGGTGATTCCACACGAATTTAACACTTTTTTAAGAAATTAGACAAATCCCACGGAATTTGTAAATTTTATTCATATTTATATAGTTATAAATCTCGCAAAAACGAATTTTTTTTAAAGATTTTGGTTAGTGGGGAAAATCGAAACCAGTGACTGTTTAGTCATGTATATTAAACACTCTGTGAAAGAATCAGCACAATCGGTTGGAATACAGATTTTTTATTAACATTTATAGAAAAATCGTGTTTTTACCGCATGAAACGACGATTTTTACAATTGGACGATTTACACATACAAACCCATATTCCTCAGCATGCGAACGTGAAATTGTTGTGATATATAGGAGATTCCACACGAATTTAACACTTTTTTAAGAATTTAGACAAATCCCACGGAATTTGTAGATTTTATTCTTATTTATATAGTTATAAATCTCGCAAAAACGATTTTTTGAAAGATTTTCGTATGTGGTGAAAATCGAAACCAGGGATATAATACTGTTCAATCATGTATATTGAACACTCTGTGCAAGAATTAGCACAATCGGTTGGAATACAGGGATTTTATTAACGTTTATAGAAAAATCGTGTTTTTACCGCAAGAAACGACGATTTATACAATTGGATGCTTTACACAAACAAACCCATATTCCCCTGCATGCGAACGTGAAATTGTTGTTATATATAGGAGATTGCACACGAATTTAACACTTTTTTAAGAATTTAGACAAATCCCACGGAATTTGTAGATTTTATTCATATTTATATAGTTATAACTCTCGCAAAAACGAAATTTTTTGAAAAATTTTGATTAGTGGGGAAAATCGAAACCGGTGACATAATACTGTTTAGTCATGTATATTAAACACTCTGTGAAAGAATTAGCACAATCGGTTGGAATACAGAGGCTTTATTAACATTTATAGAAAAATCGTGTTTTTACCGCATGAAACGACGATTTTTACAATTGGACGATTTACACATGCAAACCCATATTCCTCAGCATGCGAACGTGTAATTGTTGTGATATATAGGTGATTCCACACGAATTTAAATCTTTTTTTAGAAATTAGACAAATCCCACTTAATTTGTAGATTTTATTCATATTTATATAGTTATAAATCTCGCAAAAATGAAATTTTTTGAAAGATTTTTGGTTAGTGGGGAAAATCGAAACCAGTGATATAATACTGTTTAGTCATGTATATTAAACACTCTGTGCAAAAATTAGCACAATCAGTTGGAATACAGAGATTTTATTAACGTTTATAGAAAAATCGTGTTTTTACCGCAAGAAACGACGATTTATACAATTGGACGCTTTACACAAACAAACCAACATTCCCCTGCATGCGAACGTGAAATTGTTGTTATATATAGGTGATTCCACACGAATTTAACACTTTTTTAAGAAATTAGACAAATCCCACGGAATTTGTAGATTTTATTCATATTTATATAGTTATAAATCTCGCAAAAACGATATTTTTTGAAAGATTTTGGTTAGTGGGTAAAATCGAAACCAGTGATATAATACTGTTTAGTCATGTATATTAAACACTCCATGCAAGAATTAGCACAATCGGTTGGAATACAGAGATTTTATTAACGTTTTTAGAAAAATCGTGTTTTTACCGCAAGAAATGACGATTTATACAATTGGACGCTTTACACAAACAAACCAACATTCCCCTGCATGCGAACGTGAAATTGTTGTTATATATAGGTGATTCCACACGAATTTAACACTTTTTTAAGAAATTAGACAAATCCCACGGAATTTGTAGATTTTATTCATATTTATATAGTTATAAATCTCGCAAAAACGATATTTTTTGAAAGATTTTGGTTAGTGGGTAAAATCGAAACCAGTGATATAATACTGTTTAGTCATGTATATTAAACACTCCATGCAAGAATTAGCACAATCGGTTGGAATACAGAGATTTTATTAACGTTTATAGAAAAATCGTGTTTTTACCGCAAGAAAACGACGATTTATACAATTGGACGCTTTACACAAACAAACCCATATTCCCCTGCGTGCGAACGTGAAATTGTTGTTATGTATAGGTGATTCTACACGAAGTTAATACTTTTTTAAGAAATTCGACAAATCCCACGGAATTTGTAAATTTTATTCATATTTATATAGTTATAAATCTCGCAAAAACGAAATGTTTTGACAGATTTTGGTTAGAGGGGAAAATCGAAACCAGTTACATAATACTTTTTAGTCATGTATATTAAACACTCTGTGAAAGAATTAGCACAAACGGATGGAAAATAGAGTTTTTATTAACATTTATAGAAAAATCGTGTTTTTACCGCATGAAACGACGATTTTTACAAATGGACGCTTTACACAAACAAACCCATATTCCCCTGCATGCGAACGTAATATTGTTGTTATATACAGGTGATTCTACACGAATTTTACACTTTTTTAAGAAATTAGACAAATCCCACGGAATTTGTAAATTTTATTCATAATTATGTAGTTAAAAATCTCGCAAGAACGAAATTTTTTGAAAGATTTTCGTTTGTGGGGAAAATCGAAACCAGGGACATAATACTGTTTATTGATGTATATTAAACACTCTGTGAAAGAATTAGCGCTATCGGTTGGAATACTAAGATTTTATTAACATTTATAGAAAAATCGTTTTTTTACCGCAAGAAAAGACGATTTTCACAATTGGACGATTTACACATACAAACCCATATTCCTCAGCATGCGAACGTGAAATTGTTGTGATATATAGATGATTAAACACGAATTTAACACTTTTTTAAGAAATTAGACAAATCCCACGGAATTTGTAGATTTTATTCTTATTTATATAGTTATATATCTCGCGAAAACGAAATTTTTTTAAAGATTTTGGGTAGTGGGGAAAATCAAAACAAGTGATATAATACTGTTTAGTCATGTATATTAAACACTCTGTGAAAGAATTAGCACAATCGGTTGGAATACAGAGATTTTATTAACATTTAATAGAAAAATCGTGTTTTTACCGCAAGAAACGACGATTTTCACAATTGGAAGATTTACACATTCAAAACCCATATTCCTCAGCATGCGAACGTGAAATTGTTGTGATATATAGGTGATTCCACACGAATATAACACTTTTTTAAGGAATTAGACAAATCCCACGGAATTTGTAAATTTTATTCATAATTATGTAGTTAAAAATCTCGCAAAAACGAAATTTTTTGAAAGATATTCGTTTGTGGGGAAAATCGAAACCAGCGATATAATACTGTTCAATCATGCATATTGAATATCTGTGCAAGAATTAGCACAATCGGTTGGAATACAGAGATTTTATTAACGTTTATAGAAAAATCGTGTTTTTACCGCAAGAAACGACGATTTATACAATTGGACGCTTTACACAAGCAAACCCATATTCCCCTGCATGCGAACGTGAAATTGTTGTTATATATAGGTGATTCCACACGAATTTTACACTTTTTTAAGAAATTAGACAAATCCCACGGAATTTGTAGATTTTATTCATATATATATATAGTTATAAATCTCGCAAAAACGAAATTTTTTGAAAGATTTTGATTAGTGGGGAAAATCGAAACCGGTGACATAATACTGTTTAGTCATGTATATTAAACACTCTGTGCAAGAATTAGCACAATCGATTGGAATACAGAGATTTTATTAACGTTTATAGAAAAATAGTGTTTTTACCGCAAGAAACGACGATTTATACAATTGGACGCTTTACACAAAGAAACCCACATTCCCCTGCATGCGAACGTGAAATTGTTCTTATATAGAGGTGATTCCACACGAATTTAACCCTTTTTTAAGAAATTAGACAAATCCCACAGAATTTGTAGATTTTATTCATATTTATATAGTTATAAATCTCGCAAAAACGAAATTATTTGAAAGATTTTGGTTAGTGGGGAAAATCGAAACCAGTGATATAATACTGTTTAGTCATGTATATTAAACACTCTATGCAAGAATTAGCACAATCGGTTGGAATACAGAGATTTTATTAATGTTTATATAAAAATCGTTTTTTTACCGCAAGAAAAAACGATTTATGCAATTGGACGCTTTACACAAACAAACCCATATTCCCCTGCATGCGAACGTAAAATTGTTGTTATATATAGGTGATTCCACACGAATTTAACTCTTTTTTAAGAAATGAGACAAATCCCACGGAATTTGTAGATTTTATTCATATTTATATAGTTATAAATCTCGCAAAAACGACAATTTTTGAAAGATTTTGGTTAGTGGGGAAAATCGAAACCTGTGACATAATACTGTTTAGTCATGTATATTAAACACTCTGTGAAAGAATTAGCACAATCGGTTGGAATACAGAGATTTTATTAACATGTATAGAAAAAATCGTGTTTTTACCGCATGAAACGACGATTTCTTACAATTGGATCATTTACACATACAAACCCACATTTTTCTGCATGCGAACGTGAAATTGTTGTTATATATAGGTGATTCCACACGAATTTTACACTTTTTTAAGAAATTAGACAAATCCCATGGAATTTGTAGATTTTATTCATATTTATATAGTTATAAATCTCGCAAAAACGAAATTTTTTGAAAGATTTTGATTAGTGGGGAAAATCGACACCGGTGACATAATACTGTTTACTCATGTATATTAAACACTCTGTGCAAGAATTAGCACAAACGGTTGGAATACAGACATTTTATTAACGTTAATAGAAAAATCGTGTTTTTACCGCAAGAATCGACGATTTATACAATTGGACGCTTTACATAAACAAACCCATATTCCCCTGCATGCGAACGTGAAATTGTTGTTATATATAGGTGATTCCACACGAATTAACACTTTTTTTAAGAAATTAGACAAATCCCACGGAATTTTGTAGAATTTATTCATATTTATATAGTTATAAATCTCGCAAAAACGAAATTTTTTGAAAGATTTTGATTAGTGGGGAAAATCGAAACCGGTGACATAACACTGTTTAGTCATGTACATTAAACACTCTGTGAAAGAATTAGCACAATCGATTGGAATACTGAGATTTTATTAACATTTATATAAAAATCTTGTTTTTACCGCAAGAAACGACGATTTTCACAATTGGACTATTTACACATACCAACCCATATTCCTCAGCATGCGAACGTGAAATTGTTGTGATATATAGGTGATTCCACACGAATTTAACACTTTTTTCAGAAATTCGACAAATCCCACGGAATTTGTAGATTTTATTCATATTTATAAAGTTATAAAACTCGCAAAAACGAAATTTTTTGAAAGATTTTTGGTTAGTGGGGAGAATCGAAACCAATGATATAATACTATTTAGTCATGTATATTAAACACTCTGTGCAAGAATTAGCACAATCGGTTGGAATACAGGGATTTTATTAACGTTTATAGAAAAATCGTGTTTTTACCGCAAGAAACGACGATTTATACAATTGGACGCTTTACACAAACAAACCCACATTCCCCTGCATGCGAACGTGAAACTGTTGTTATATATAGGTGATTCCACACGAATTTAACACTTTTTTAAGAAATGAGACAAATCCCACGGACTTTGTAGAATTTATTCATATTTATATAGTTATAAATCTCGCAAAAACGAAATTTTTTTAAAGATTTTGGGTAGTGGGGAAAATCGAAACCAGTGATATAATGATGTTTCGTCATGTATATTAAACACTCGGTGAAAGAATTAGCACAATCGGTTGGAATGCAGAGATTTTATTAACATTTATATAAAAATCGTGTTTTTACCGCAAGAAACGACGATTTTCAGAATTGGACTATTTACACATACCAACCCATCTTCCTCAGCATGCGAACGTGAAATTGTTGTGATATATAGGTGATTCCACACGAATTTAACACTTTTTTAAGAAATTAGACAAATCCCATGGAATTTGTAGATTTTATTCATAATTATGTAGTTAAAAATCTCGCAAAAACGAAATTTTTTTAAAGATTTTCGTTTGTGGGGAAAATCGAAACCAGGGATATAATACTGTTCAATCATGTATATTGAATACTCTGTGCAAGAATTAGCACAATCGGTTGGAATACAGAGATTTCATTAACGTTTATAGAAAAATCGTGTTTATATCGCAAGAAACGACGATTTATATAATTGGACGCTTTACAAAAAAAAACCATATTCCCCTGCATGCGAACGTGAAATTGTTGTTATATATAGGTGATTCCACAGGAATTTAACACTTTTTTAAGAACTTAGACAAATCCCACGGAATTTGCAGATTTTTATTCATATTTATATAGTAATAAATCTCGCAAAAAACGAAATTTTTTGAAAGATTTTGATTAGTGGGGAAAATCGAAACCGGTGACATATTACTGTTTAGTCATGTACATTAAACACTCTGTGAAAGAATTAGCACAATCGGTTGGAATACAGAGATTTTATTAACGTTTATAGAAAAATCGTGTTTTTACCGCAAGAAACGACGATTTATACAATTGGACGCTTTACACAAACAAACCCATATTCCCCTGCATGCGAACGTAAAATTGTTGTTATATATAGGTGATTTCACACGAATTTAACACTTTTTTTAAGAAATTAGACAAATCCCACGGAATTTGTAGATTTTATTCTTATTTATATAGTTACAAATCTCGCAAAAACGAAATTTTTTGAAAGATTTTGGTTAGTGGGGAAAATCGAAACCAGTGACATAATACTGTTTAGTCATGTATATTAAACACTCTGTGAAAGAATTAGCACAATCGGTTGGAATACAGAGATTTTATTAACATTTATAGAAAAATCGTGTTTTTACCGCATGAAACGACGATTTTTACAATTGGACGATTTACACATACAAACCCACATTCCCCTGCATGCGAACGTGAAATTGTTCTTATATATAGGTGATTCCACACGTATTTAACACTTTTTTAAAAAATTAGACAAATCCCACGGAATTTGTAGATTTTATTAATAATTATGTAGTTAAAAATCTTGCAAAAACGAAATTTTTTGAAAGATTTTCGTTTGTGGGGGAAAATCGAAACCTGGGATATAATACTGTTCAATCATGTATATTGAAGAGTCTGTGCAAGAATTAGCACAATCGGTTGGAATACAGAGATTTTATTAACGTTTATAGAAAAATCGTGTTTTTACCGCAAGAAACGACGATTTATACAATTGGACGCTTTACACAAACAAACCCACATTCCCCTGCATGCGAACGTGAAATTGTTCTTATATAGAGGTGATTCCACACGAATTTAACCCTTTTTTAAGAAATTAGACAAATCCCACAGAATTTGTAGATTTTATTCATATTTATATAGTTATAAATCTCGCAAAAACGAAATTATTTGAAAGATTTTGGTTCGTGGGGAAAATCGAAACCAGTGATATAATACTGTTTAGTCATGTATATTAAACACTCTATGCAAGAATTAGCACAATCGGTTGGAATACAGAGATTTTATTAATGTTTATATAAAAATCGTGTTTTTACCGCAAGAAAAAACGATTTATGCAATTGGACGCTTTACACAAACAAACCCATATTCCCCTGCATGCGAACGTAAAATTGTTGTTATATATAGGTGATTCCACACGAATTTAACTCTTTTTTAAGAAATGAGACAAATCCCACGGAATTTGTAGATTTTATTCATATTTATATAGTTATAAATCTCGCAAAAACGACAATTTTTGAAAGATTTTGGTTAGTGGGGAAAATCGAAACCTGTGACATAATACTGTTTAGTCATGTATATTAAACACTCTGTGAAAGAATTAGCACAATCGGTTGGAATACAGAGATTTTATTAACATGTATAGAAAAATCGTGTTTTTACCGCATGAAACGACGATTTCTTACAATTGGATCATTTACACATACAAACCCACATTTTTCTGCATGCGAACGTGGAATTGTTTGTTATATATAGGTGATTCCACACGAATTTTACACTTTTTTAAGAAATTAGACAAATCCCACGGAATTTGTAGATTTTATTCATATTTATATAGTTATAAATCTCGCAAAAACGATATTTTTTGAAAGATTTTGGTTAGTGGGTAAAATCGAAACCAGTGATATAATACTGTTTAGTCATGTATATTAAACACTCCATGCAAGAATTAGCACAATCGGTTGGAATACAGAGATTTTATTAACGTTTATAGAAAAATCGTGTTTTTACCGCAAGAAATGACGATTTATACAATTGGACGCTTTACACAAACAAACCCATATTCCCCTGCGTGCGAACGTGAAATTGTTGTTATGTATAGGTGATTCTACACGAAGTTAATACTTTTTTAAGAAATTCGACAAATCCCACGGAATTTGTAAATTTTATTCATATTTATATAGTTATAAATCTCGCAAAAACGAAATGTTTTGACAGATTTTGGTTAGAGGGGAAAATCGAAACCAGTTACATAATACTTTTTAGTCATGTATATTAAACACTCTGTGAAAGAATTAGCACAATCGGATGGAATATAGAGTTTTTTATTAACATTTATAGAAAAATCGTGTTTTTTACCGCATGAAACGACGATTTTTACAAATGGACGATTTACACATACAAACCCATATTCCCCTGCATGCGAACGTGAAATTGCTGTTATATATAGGTGATTCCACACGAATTTAACACTTTTTTTAAGAAATTAGACAAATCCCATGGAATTTGTAGATTTTATTCATATTTATATAGTTATAAATCTCGCAAAAACGAAATTTTTTGAAAGATTTTGATTAGTGGGGAAAATCGAAACCGGTGGACATAATACTGTCTAGTCATGTATATTAAACACTCTGTGAAAGAATTAGCACAATCGGTTGGAATACAGAAATTTTATTAACATTTATAGAAAAATTGTGTTTTTACCGCAAGAAACGACGATTTTCACAATTGGACGACTTACACACACAAACCCATATTCCTCAGCATGCGAACGTGAAATTGTTGTGATATATAGGTGATTCCACTCGAATTTAACACTTCTTTAAGAAATTAGACAAATCCCACGGAATTGGTAGATTTTATTCATATTTATATAGTTATAAATCTCGCAAAAAGGATATTTTTTCAAAGATTTTTTGGTTAGTGGGGAAATCGAAACCAGGAATATAATACTGTTCAATCATGTATAATTTACACTCTGTGCAAGAATTAGCACAATCGGTTGGAATACAGAGATTTTATTAACGTTTATAGAAAAATCGTGTTTTTACCACTAGAATCGACGATTTATACAATTGGACGCTTTACACAAACAAACCCATATTCCCCTGAATGCTAACTTGAAATTGTTGTTATATATAGGTGATTGCACACGAATTTAAAACTTTCTTTAGAAATTAGACAAATCCCATGGAATTTGTAGATTTTATTCATATTTATATAGTTATAAATCTCGCAAATACGAAATTTTTTGAAAGATATTTTGTTAGTGGGGAAAATCGAAACCTGTGATATAATACTGTTTAGTCATGTATATTAAACACTCTGTGCAAAAATTAGCACAATCGGTTTGGAATACAGAGATTTTATTAACATTTATAGAAAAATCGTTTTTTTACCGCTAGAAACGACGATTTTCACAATTGGACGATTTACAAACACAAACCCATATTCCTCAGCATGAGCATGCGAACGTGAAATTGTTGTGATATATAGGTGATTCCACTCGAATTTAACACTTTTTAAGAAATTAGACAAATCCCACGGAATTTGTAAATTTTGTTCATATTTATATAGTTATAAATCTCGCAAAAACGAAATTTTTTCAAAGATTTTTGGTTAGTGGTGAAAATCGAAACCAGGGATATAATACTGTTCAATCATGTATATTGAACACTCTGTGCAAGAATTAGCACAATCGGTTGGAATACAGAGATTTTATTAACGTTTATAGGAAAATCGTGTTTTTATCACTAGAATCGACGATTTATACAATTGGACGCTTTACACAAACAAACCCATATTCCCCTGCATGCGAACGTAATATTGTTGTTATATACAGGTGATTCCACACGAATTTTACACTTTTTTAAGAAATTAGACAAATCCACGGAATTTGTAAATTTTATTCATAATTATGTAGTTAAAAATCTCTCAAGAACGAAATTTTTTGAAAGATTTCGTTTGTGGGGAAAATCGAAACCAGGGACATAATACTGTTTATTGATGTATATTAAACACTCTGTGAAAGAATTAGCGCTATCGGTTGGAATACTAAGATTTTATTAACATTTATAGAAAAATCGTTTTTTTTACCACAAGAAAAGACGATTTTCACAATTGGACGATTTACACATACAAACCCATATTCCTCAGCATGCGAACGTGAAATTGTTGTGATATATAGATGATTAAACACGAATTTAACACTTTTTTAAGAAATTAGACAAATCCCACGGAATTTGTAGATTTTATTCTTATTTATATAGTTATATATCTCGCGAAAACGAATTTTTTTAAAGATTTTGGGTAGTGGGGAAAATCAAAACAAGTGATATAATACTGTTTAGTCATGTATATTAAACACTCTGTGAAAGATTAAGCACAATCGGTTGGAATACAGAGATTTTATTACATTTAATAGAAAAATCGTGTTTTTACCGCAAGAAACGACGATTTTCACAATTGGAAGATTTACACATTCAAAACCCATATTCCTCAGCATGCGACCGTGAAATTGTTGTGATATATAGGTGATTCCACACGAATATAACACTTTTTTAAGGAATTAGACAAATCCCACGGAATTTGTAAATTTTATTCATAATTATGTAGTTAAAAATCTCGCAAAAACGAAATTTTTTGAAAGATATTCGTTTGTGGGGAAAATCGAAACCAGCGATATAATACTGTTCAATCATGCATATGAATATCTGTGCAAGAATTAGCACAATCGGTTGGAATACAGAGATTTTATTAACGTTTATAGAAAAATCGTGTTTTTACCGCAAGAAACGACGATTTATACAATTGGACGCTTTACCCAAACAAACCCATATTCCCCTGTATGCGAACGTGAAATTGTTGTTATATATAGGTGATTCCACACGAATTTAACACTTTTTAAAGAAATTAGACAAATCCCACGGAATTTGTAGATTTTATTCATAATTATGTAGTTAAAAATCTCGCAAAAACGAAATTTTTTGAAAGTTTTTCGTTTGTGGGGAAAATCGAAACCAGGGACATAATACTGTTTATTCATGTATATTAAACGCTCTGTGAAAGAATTAGCACAATCGGTTGCAATACAGAGATTTTATTAACATTTAGAGAAAAATCGTGTTTTTACCGCATCAAACGACGATTTTTACAATTGGACGATTTACACATACAAACCCACATTCCCCTGCATGCGAACGTGAAAATGTTGTTATATATAGGTGATTCCACACAAATTTAACACTTTTTTAAGAAATTAGACAAATCCCACGGAATTTGTAGATTTTATTCATATTTATATAGTTATAAATCTCGCAAAAACGAAATATTTTGAAAGATTTTTGGTAGTGGAAAAATCGAAACCAGGGATATAATACTGTTCAGTCATGTATATTAAACACTCTATTCAAGAATTAGCACAATCGGTTGGAATACAGAGATTTTATTAACGTTTATAGAAAAATCGTGTTTTTACCGCAAGAAATCACGATTTATACAGTTGGATGCTTTACACAAACAAACCCATATTCCCCTGCATGCGAACGTGAAATTGTTGTTATATATTTTGCTGATTCCACACGAATTTAACACTTTTTTTAAGAAATGAGACAAATCCCACGGAATTTGTAAATTTTATTCAGATTTATATAGTTATAAATCTCGCAAAAACGAAATATTTTGAAAGATTTTGGTTAGTGCGGGAAATCGAAACCAGTGACATAATACTGTTTAGTCATGAATATTAAACACTTTGTGAAAGAATAAGCACAATCGGTTCGTTTACAGACGTTTTATTAACATTTATAGAAAAATCGTGTTTTTACCGCAAGAAATGACGATTTATACAATTGGACGCTTTACACAAACAAACCATATTCCCCTGCATGCGAACGTAAATTTGTTGTATTATATAGGTGATTCCACACGAATTTAACACTTTTTTAAGAAATTAGACAAATCCCACTGATTTTATAAATTTTACTCATATTTATACAGATATAAATCTCGCAAAAAGGAAATTTTTTGAAAGATTTTGGTTAGTGGGGAAAATCGAAACCAGTGATATAATACTGTTTAGTCATGTATATTAAACACCCTGTGCAAAAATTAGCACAATCGGTTGGAATACAGAGATTTTATTAACGTTTATAGAAAAATCGTGTTTTTACCGCAAGAAATGACGATTTATACAATTGAACGCTTTACACAAACAAACCCATATTCCCCTGCATGCGAATGTAAAATTGTTGTTATATATAGGTGATTTCACACGAATTTAACACTTTTTTAAGAAATTAGACAAATCCCACGGAATTTGTAGATTTTATTCTTATTTATATAGTTACAAATCTCGCAAAAACGAAATTTTTTGAAAGATTTTGGTTAGTGGGGAAAATCGAAACCAGTGACATAATACTGTTTAGTCATGTATATTAAACACTCTGTGAAAGAATTAGCACAATCGGTTGGAATACAGAGATTTTATTAACATTTATAGAAAAATCGTGTTTTTTACCGCATGAAACGACGATTTTTACAATTGGACGATTTACACATACAAACCCACATTCCCCTGCATGCGAACGTGAAATTGTTGTTATATATAGGTGATTCCACACGTATTTAACACTTTTTTAAAAAATTAGACAAATCCCACGGAATTTGTAGATTTTATTAATAATTATGTAGTTAAAAATCTCGCAAAAACGAAATTTTTTGAAAGATTTTCGTTTGTGGGGAAAATCGAAACCAGGGATATAATACTGTTCAATCATGTATATTGAACAGTCTGTGCAAGAATTAGCACAAAAATCGTGATTTTACCGCAAGAATCGACGATTTATACAATTGACGCTTTACACAAGCAAACCCATATTCCCCTGCATGCGGAACGTGAAATTGTTGTTATATATAGGTGATTCCACACGAATTTAACACTTTTTTAAGAAATTAGACAAATCCCACGGAATTTGTAGATTTTATTCATATATATATAGTTATAAATCTCGCAAAAAACGAAATTTTTTGAAAGATTTTTGATTAGTGGGGAAAATCGAAACCGGTGACATAATACTGTTTAGTCATGTATATTAAACACTCTGTGCAAGAATTAGCACAATCGGTTGGAATACAGAGATTTTATTAACGTTTATAGAAAAATCGTGTTTTTACCGCAAGAAACGACGATTTATACAATTGGACGCTTTACACAAACAAACCCACATTCCCCTGCATGCGAACGTGGAAATTGTTCTTATATAGAGGTGATTCCAAACGAATTTAACCCTTTTTAAGAAATTAGACAAATCCCACAGAATTTGTAGATTTTATTCATATTTATATAGTTATAAATCTCGCAAAAACGAAATTATTTGAAAGATTTTGGTTAGTGGGGAAAATCGAAACCAGTGATATAATACTGTTTAGTCATGTATATTAAACACTCTATGCAAGAATTAGCACAATCGGTTGGAATACAGAGATTTTATTAATGGTTTATATAAAAATCGTGTTTTTACCGCAAGAAAAAACGATTTATGCAATTGGACGCTTTACACAAACAAACCCATATTCCCCTGCATGCGAACGTAAAATTGTTGTTATATATAGGTGATTCCACACGAATTTAACTCTTTTTTAAGAAATGAGACAAATCCCACGGAATTTGTAGATTTTATTCATATTTATATAGTTTATAAATCTCGCAAAAACGACAATTTTTGAAAGATTTTGGTTAGTGGGGAAAATCGAAACCTGTGACATAATACTGTTTAGTCAATGTATATTAAACACTCTGTGAAAAGAATTAGCACAATCGGTTGGAATACAGAGATTTTATTAACATGTATAGAAAAATCGTGTTTTTACCGCATGAAACGACGATTTCTTACAATTGATCATTTACACATACAAACCCACATTTTTCTGCATGCGAACGTGAAATTGTTGTTATATATAGGTGATTCCACACGAATTTAACACTTTTTTAAGAAATTAGACAAATCCCATGGAATTTGTAGATTTTATTCATATTTATATAGTTATAAATCTCGCAAAAACGAAATTTTTTGAAAGATTTTGATTAGTGGGGAAAATCGACACCGGTGACATAATACTGTTTACTCATGGTCTATTAAACACTCTGTGCAAGAATTAGCACAAACGGTTGGAATACAGACATTTTATTAACGTTAATAGAAAAATCGTGTTTTTTACCGCAAGAATCGACGATTTATACAATTGGACGCTTTACATAAACAAACCCATATTCCCCTGCATGCGAACGTGAAATTGTTGTTATATATAGGTGATTCCACACGAATTTAACACTTTTTTTAAGAAATTAGACAAATCCCACGGAATTTGTAGAATTTATTCATATTTATATAGTTATAAATCTCGCAAAAACGAAATTTTTTGAAAGATTTTGATTAGTGGGGGGAAAAATCGAAACCGGTGACATAACACTGTTTAGTCATGTACATTAAACACTCTGTGAAAGAATTAGCACAATCGATTGGAATACTGAGATTTTATTAACATTTATATAAAAATTCTTGTTTTTACCGCAAGAAACGACGATTTTTCACAATTGGACTATTTACACATACCAACCCATATTCCTCAGCATGCGAACGTGAAATTGTTGTGATATATAGGTGATTCCACACGAATTTAACACTTTTTTTCAGAAATTCGACAAATCCCACGGAATTTGTAGATTTTATTCATATTTATAAAGTTATAAAACTCGCAAAAAACGAAATTTTTTGAAAGATTTTTGGTTAGTGGGGAGATCGAAACCAATGATATAATACTATTTAGTCATGTATATTAAACACTCTGTGCAAGAATTAGCACAATCGGTTGGAATACAGGGATTTTATTAACGTTTATAGAAAAATCGTGTTTTTTACCGCAAGAAACGACGATTTATACAATTGGACGCTTTACACAAACAAACCCACATTCCCCTGCATGCGAACGTGAAACTGTTGTTATATATAGGTGATTCCACACGAATTAACACTTTTTTAAGAAATGAGACAAATCCCACGGACTTTGTAGAATTTATTCATATTTATATAGTTATAAATCTCGCAAAAACGAAATTTTTTTAAAGATTTTGGGTAGTGGGGAAAATCGAAACCAGTGATATAATACTGTTTCGTCATGTATATTAAACACTCGGTGAAAGAATTAGCACAATCGGTTGGAATACAGAGACTTTATTAACATTTATATAAAAAATCGTGTTTTTACCGCAAGAAACGACGATTTTCACAATTGGACTATTTACACATACCAACCCATTTTCCTCAGCATGCGAACGTGAAATTGTTGTGATATATAGGTGATTCCACACGAATTTAACACTTTTTTAAGAAATTAGACAAATCCCATGGAATTTGTAGATTTTATTCATAATTATGTAGTTAAAATCTCGCAAAAACGAAATTTTTTTAAAGATTTTCGTTTGTGGGGAAAATCGAAACCAGGGATATAATACTGTTCAATCATGTATATTGAATACTCTGTGCAAGAATTAGCACAATCGGTTGGAATACAGAGATTTCATTAACGTTTATAGAAAAATCGTGTTTATATCGCAAGAAACGACGATTTATATAATTGGACGCTTTACAAAAAAAAACCATATTCCCCTGCATGCGAACGTGAAATTGTTGTTATATATAGGTGATTCCACAGGAATTTAACACTTTTTTAAGAACTTAGACAAATCCCACGGAATTTGCAGATTTTATTCATATTTATATAGTAATAAATCTCGCAAAAACGAAATTTTTTGAAAGATTTTGATTAGTGGGGAAAATCGAAACCGGTGACATATTACTGTTTAGTCATATATATTAAACACTCTGTGAAAGAATTAGCACAATCGGTTGGAATACAGAGATTTTATTAACGTTTATAGAAAAATCGTGTTTTTACCGCAAGAAACGACGATTTATTACAATTGGACGCTTTACACAAACAAACCCATATTCTCCTGCATGCGAACGTATAATTGTTGTTATATATAGGTGATTTCACACGAATTTAACACTTTTTTAAGAAATTAGACAAATCCCACGGAATTTGTAGATTTTATTCTTATTTATATAGTTACAAATCTCGCAAAAACGAAATTTTTTGAAAGATTTTGGTTAGTGGGGAAAATCGAAACCAGTGACATAATACTGTTTAGTCATGTATATTAAAACAACTCTGTGAAAGAATTAGCACAATCGGTTGGAATACAGAGATTTTATTAACATTTATAGAAAATCGTGTTTTTACCGCATGAAACGACGATTTTTACAATTGGACGATTTACACATACAAACCCACATTCCCCTGCATGCGAACGTGAAATTGTTGTTATATATAGGTGATTCCACACGTATTTAACACTTTTTTAAAAAATTAGACAAATCCCACGGAATTTGTAGATTTTATTAATAATTATGTAGTTAAAAATCTCGCAAAAACGAAATTTTTTGAAAGATTTTCGTTTGTGGGGAAAATCGACACCTGGGATATAATACTGTTCAATCATGTATATTGAAGAGTCTGTGCAAGAATTAGCACAATCGGTTGGAATACAGAGATTTTATTAACGTTTATAGAAAAATCGTGATTTTACCGCAAGAATCGACGATTTATACAATTGGACGCTTTACACAAGCAAACCCATATTCCCCTGCATGCGAACGTGAAATTGTTGTTATATATAGGTGATTCCACACGAATTTAACACTTTTTTAAGAAATTAGACAAATCCCACGGAATTTGTAGATTTTATTCATATATATATAGTTATAAATCTCGCAAAAACGAAATTTTTTGAAAGATTTTGATTAGTGGGGAAAATCGAAACCGGTGACATAATACTGTTTAGTCATGTATATTAAACACTCTGTGCAAGAATTAGCACAATCGGTTGGAATACAGAGATTTTATTAACGTTTATAGAAAAATCGTGTTTTTACCGCAAGAAACGACGATTTATACAATTGGACGCTTTACACAAACAAACCCACATTCCCCTGCATGCGAACGTAAAATTGTTGTTATATATAGGTGATTCCACACGAATTTAACTCTTTTTTAAGAAATGAGACAAATCCCACGGAATTTGTAGATTTTATTCATATTTATATAGTTATAAATCTCGCAAAAACGACAATTTTTGAAAGATTTTGGTTAGTGGGGAAAATCGAAACTTGTGACATAATACTGTTTAGTCATGTATATTAAACACTCTGTGAAAGAATTAGCACAATCGGTTGGAATACAGAGATTTTATTAACATGTATAGAAAAATCGTGTTTTTACCGCATGAAACGACGATTTCTTACAATTGGATCATTTACACATACAAACCCACATTTTTCTGCATGCGAACGTGAAATTGTTGTTATATATAGGTGATTCCACACGAATTTAACACTTTTTAAGAAATTAGACAAATCCCATGGAATTTGTAGATTTTATTCATATTTATATAGTTATAAATCTCGCAAAAACGAAATTTTTTGAAAGATTTTGATTAGTGGGGAAAATCGACACCGGTGACATAATACTGTTTAGTCATGTATATTAAACACTCTGTGCAAGAATTAGCACAAACGGTTGGAATACAGACATTTTATTAACGTTAATAGAAAAATCGTGTTTTTACCGCAAGAATCGACGATTTATACAATTGGACGCTTTACATAAACAAACCCATATTCCCCTGCATGCGAACGTGAAATTGTTGTTATATATAGGTGATTCCACACGAATTTAACCCTTTTTTAAGAAATTAGACAAATCCCACGGAATTTGTAGAATTTATTCATATTTATATAGTTATAAATCTCGCAAAAACGAAATTTTTTGAAAGATTTTGATTAGTGGGGAAAATCGAAACCGGTGACATAACACTGTTTAGTCATGTACATTAAACAGTCTGTGAAAGAATTAGCACAATCGATTGGAATACTGAGATTTTATTAACATTTATATAAAAATCTTGTTTTTACCGCAAGAAACGACGATTTTCACAATTGGACTATTTACACATACCAACCCATATTCCTCAGCATGCGAACGTGAAATTGTTGTGATATATAGGTGATTCCACACGAATTTAACACTTTTTTCAGAAATTCGACAAATCCCACGGAATTTGTAGATTTTATTCATATTTATAAAGTTATAAAACTCGCAAAAACGAAATTTTTTGAAAGACTTTTGGTTAGTGGGGAGAATCGAAACCAATGATATAATACTATTTAGTCATGTATATTAAACACTCTGTGCAAGAATTAGCACAATCGGTTGGAATACAGGGATTTTATTAACGTTTATAGAAAAATCGTGTTTTTTACCGCAAGAAACGACGATTTATACAATTGGACGCTTTACACAAACAAACCCACATTCCCCTGCATGCGAACGTGAAACTGTTGTTATATATAGGTGATTCCACACGAATTTAACACTTTTTTAAGAAATGAGACAAATCCCACGGACTTTGTAGAATTTATTCATATTTATATAGTTATAAATCTCGCAAAAACGAAATTTTTTTAAAGATTTTGGGTAGTGGGGAAAATCGAAAACCAGTGATATAATACTGTTTAGTCATGTATATTAAACACTCGGTGAAAGAAATAGCACAATCGGTTGGAATACAGAGATTTTATTAACATTTATATAAAAATCGTGTTTTTACCGCAAGAAACGACGATTTTCACAATTGGACTATTTACACATACCAACCCATTTTCCTCAGCATGCGAACGTGAAATTGTTGTGATATATAGGTGATTCCACACGAATTTAACACTTTTTTAAGAAATTAGACAAATCCCATGGAATTTGTAGATTTTATTCATAATTATGTAGTTAAAAATCTCGCAAAAACGAAATTTTTTTTAAAGATTTTCGTTTGTGGGGAAAATCGAAACCAGGGATATAATACTGTTCAATCATGTATATTGAATACTCTGTGCAAGAATTAGCACAATCGGTTGGAATACAGAGATTTCATTAACGTTTATAGAAAAATCGTGTTTATATCGCAAGAAACGACGATTTATATAATTGGACGCTTTACAAAAAAAAACCATATTCCCCTGCATGCGAACGTGAAATTGTTGTTATATATAGGTGATTCCACAGGAATTTAACACTTTTTTAAGAACTTAGACAAATCCCACGGAATTTGCAGATTTTATTCATATTTATATAGTAATAAATCTCGCAAAAACGAAATTTTTTGAAAGATTTTGATTAGTGGGGAAAATCGAAACCGGTGACATATTACTGTTTAGTCATATATATTAAACACTCTGTGAAAGAATTAGCACAATCGGTTGGAATACAGAGATTTTATTAACGTTTATAGAAAAATCGTGTTTTTTACCGCAAGAAACGACGATTTATACAATTGGACGCTTTACACAAACAAACCCATATTCCCCTGCATGTGAACGTAAAATTGTTGTTATATATAGGTGATTTCACACGAATTTAACACTTTTTTAAGAAATTAGACAAATCCCACGGAATTTGTAGATTTTATTCTTATTTATATAGTTACAAATCTCGCAAAAAACGAAATTTTTTGAAAGATTTTGGTTAGTGGGGAAAATCGAAACCAGTGACATAATACTGTTTAGTCATGTATATTAAACACTCTGTGAAAGAATTAGCACAATCGGTTGGAATACAGAGATTTTATTAACATTTATAGAAAAATCGTGTTTTTACCGCATGAAACGACGATTTTTACAATTGGGACGATTTACACATACAAACCCACATTCCCCTGCATGCGAACGTGAAATTGTTGTTATATATAGGTGATTCCACACGTATTTAACACTTTTTTAAAAAATTAGACAAATCCCACGGAATTTGTAGATTTTATTAATAATTATGTAGTTAAAAAATCTCGCAAAAACGAAATTTTTGAAAGATTTTCGTTTGTGGGGAAAATCGAAACCTGGGATATAATACTGTTCAATCATGTATATTGAAGAGTCTGTGCAAGAATTAGCACAATCGGTTGGAATACAGAGATTTTATTAACGTTTATAGAAAAATCGTGATTTTACCGCAAGAATCGACGATTTATACAATTGGACGCTTTACACAAGCAAACCCATATTCCCCTGCATGCGAACGTGAAATTGTTGTTATATATAGGTGATTCCACACGAATTTAACACTTTTTTAAGAAATTAGACAAATCCCACGGAATTTGTAGATTTTATTCATATATATATAGTTATAAATCTCGCAAAAACGAAATTTTTTGAAAGATTTTGATTAGTGGGGAAAATCGAAACCGGTGACATAATACTGTTTAGTCATGTATATTAAACACTCTGTGCAAGAATTAGCACAATCGTTGGAATACAGAGATTTTATTAACGTTTATAGAAAAATCGTGTTTTTACCGCAAGAAACGACGATTTATACAATTGGACGCTTTACACAAACAAACCCACATTCCCCTGCATGCGAACGTGAAATTGTTCTTATATAGAGGTGATTCCACACGAATTTAACCCTTTTTAAGAAATTAGACAAATCCCACAGAATTTGTAGATTTTATTCATATTTATATAGTTATAAATCTCGCAAAAACGAAATTATTTGAAAGATTTTGGTTAGTGGGGAAAATCGAAACCAGTGATATAATACTGTTTAGTCATGTATATTAAACACTCTATGCAAGAATTAGCACAATCGGTTGGAATACAGAGATTTTATTAATGTTTATATAAAAATCGTGTTTTTACCGCAAGAAAAAACGATTTATGCAATTGGACGCTTTACGCAAACAAACCCATATTCCCCTGCATGCGAACGTAAAATTGTTGTTATATATAGGTGATTCCACACGAATTTAACTCTTTTTTAAGAAATGAGACAAATCCCACGGAATTTGTAGATTTTATTCATATTTATATAGTTATAAATCTCGCAAAAAACGACAATTTTTGAAAGATTTTGGGTTAGTGGGGAAAATCGAAACCTGTGACATAATACTGTTTAGTCATGTATATTAAACACTCTGTGAAAGAATTAGCACAATCGGTTGGAATACAGAGATTTTATTAACATGTATAGAAAAATCGTGTTTTTACCGCATGAAACGACGATTTCTTACAATTGGATCATTTACACATACAAACCCACATTTTTCTGCATGCGAACGTGAAATTGTTGTTATATATAGGTGATTCCACACGAATTTAACCCTTTTTTAAGAAATTAGACAAATCCCATGGAATTTGTAGATTTTATTCATATTTATATAGTTATAAATCTCGCAAAAACGAAATTTTTTGAAAGATTTTGATTAGTGGGGAAAATCGACACCGGTGACATAATACTGTTTAGTCATGTATATTAAACACTCTGTGCAAGAATTAGCACAAACGGTTGGAATACAGACATTTTATTAACGTTAATAGAAAAATCGTGTTTTTACCGCAAGAATCGACGATTTATACAATTGGACGCTTTACATAAACAAACCCATATTCCCCTGCATGCGAACGTGAAATTGTTGTTATATATAGGTGATTCCACACGAATTTTACACTTTTTTAAGAAATTAGACAAATCCCACGGAATTTGTAGAATTTATTCATATTTATATAGTTATAAATCTCGCAAAAACGAAATTTTTTGAAAGATTTTGGTTAGTGGGGAAAATCGAAACCAGTGATATAATACTGTTTGGTCATGTATATTAAACACTCTATGCAAGAATTGGCACAATCGGTTGGAATACAGAGATTTTATTAACGTTTATAGAAAATTCGTGTTTTTACCGCAAGAAATGACGATTTATAGAATTGGACGCTTTACACAAAGAAACCCATATTCCCCTGCATGCGAACGTAAAATTGTTGTTATATATAGGTGATTCCACACGAATTTAACTCTTTTTTAAGAAATCAGAGAAATCCCACGGAATTTGTAGATTTTATTCATATTTATATAGTTATAAATCTCGCAAAAACGAAATTTTTTGAAAGATTTTGATTAGTGGGGAAAATCGAAACCGGTGACATAACACTGTTTAGTCATGTACATTAAACACTCTGTGAAAGAATTAGCACAATCGATTGGAATACTGAGATTTTATTAACATTTATATAAAAATCTTGTTTTTACCGCAAGAAACGACGATTTTCACAATTGGACTATTTACACATTCCAACCCATATTCCTCAGCATGCGAACGTGAAATTGTTGTGATATATAGGTGATTCCACACGAATTTAACACTTTTTTCAGAAATTCGACAAATCCCACGGAATTTGTAGATTTTATTCATATTTATAAAGTTATAAAACTCGCAAAAACGAAATTTTTTGAAAGATTTTTGGTTAGTGGGGAGAATCAAAACCAATGATATAATACTATTTAGTCATGTATATTAAACACTCTGTGCAAGAATTAGCACAATCGGTTGGAATACAGGGATTTTATTAACGTTTATAGAAAAATCGTGTTTTTACCGCAAGAAACGACGATTTATACAATTGGACGCTTTACACAAACAAACCCACATTCCCCTGCATGCGAACGTGAAACTGTTGTTATATATAGGTGATTCCACACGAAATTAACACTTTTTTAAGAAATGAGACAAATCCCACGGACTTTGTAGAATTTATTCATATTTATATAGTTATAAATCTCGCAAAAACGAAATTTCTTTAATGATTTTGGGTAGTGGGGAAAATCGAAACCAGTGATATAATACTGTTTTAGTCATGTATATTAAACACTCGGTGAAAGAATTAGCACAATCGGTTGGAATACAGAGATTTTATTAACATTTATATAAAAATCGTGTTTTTACCGCAAGAAACGACGATTTTCACAATTGGACTATTTACACATACCAACCCATTTTCCTCAGCATGCGAACGTGAAATTCTTGTGATATATAGGTGATTCCACACGAATTTAACACTTTTTTAAGAAATTAGACAAATCCCATGGAATTTTGTAGATTTTATTCATAATTATGTAGTTAAAAACCTCGCAAAAACGAAATTTTTTTAAAGATTTTCGTTTGTGGGGAAAATCGAAACCAGGGATATAATACTGTTCAATCATGTATATTGAATACTCTGTGCAAGAATTAGCACAATCGGTTGGAATACAGAGATTTCATTAACGTTTATAGAAAAATCGTGTTTATATCGCAAGAAACGACGATTTATATAATTGGACGCTTTACCCAAAAAAAAACCATATTCCCCTGCATGCGAACGTGAAATTGTTGTTATATACAGGTGATTCCACAGGAATTTAACACTTTTTAAGAACTTAGACAAATCCCACGGAATTTGCAGATTTTATTCATATTTATATAGTAATAAATCTCGCAAAAACGAAATTTTTTGAAAGATTTTGATTAGTGGGGAAAATCGAAACCGGTGACATATTACTGTTTAGTCATATATATTAAACACTCTGTGAAAGAAATAGCACAATCGGTTGGAATACAGAGATTTTATTAACGTTTATAGAAAAATCGTGTTTTTACCGCAATAAACGACGATTTATACAATTGGACGCTTTACACAAACAACCCACATTCCCCTGCATGCGAACGTGAAATTGTTGTTATATATATATATAGTTGATTCCACACGAAGTTAACACTTTTTTAAGAAATTAGACAAATCCCACGGAATTTGTAAATTTTATTCCTATTTATATAGTTATAAATCTCCAAAAAACGAAATTTTTTGAAAGACTTTGGTTAGTGGGGAAAATCGACACCAGTGACGTAATACTGTTTAGTCATGTATATTAAACACTCTGTGCAAGAATTAGCACAATCGGTTGGAATACAGAGATTTTATTAACGTTTATAAAAAAATCGTGTTTTTACCGCAAGAAATGACGATTTATACAATTGGACGCTTTACACAAACAAACCTATATTCCCCTGCATGCGAACGTGAAATTGTTGTTATATATAGGTGATTCCACACGAATTTAACACTTTTTTAAGAAATGAGACAAATCCCACGGAATTTGTAAATTTTATTCAGATTTATTTAGTTATAAATCTCGCAAAAATGAAATTATTTAGAAAGATTTTTGGTTAGTAGGGAAAATCGAAACCGGTGATATAATACTGTTTAGTAGTGTATATTAAACACTCTGTGCAAAATTAGCACAATCGGTTGGAATACTGAGATTTTATTAACGTTTATAGAAAAATCGTGTTTTTACCGCAAGAAACGACGATTTATACAATTGGACGCTTTACACAAACAAACCCACATTCCCCTGCATGCGAACGTGAAATTGTTGTTATATATAGGTGATTCCACACGAATTTAACACTTTTTTTAAGAAATTAGGACAAATCCCACTGAATTTGTAGATTTTATTCATATTTATATAGTTATAAATCTCGCAAAAACGAAATTTTTTGAAAGATTTTGATTAGTGGGGAAAATCGAAACCGGTGACATAATACTGTTTAGTCATGTATATTAAACAGTCTGTGAAAGAATTAGCACAATCGGTTTAAATACAGAGGTTTTGTTAACATTTATAGAAAAATCGTGTTTTTACCGCAAGAAACGACGATTTTTACATTGGACGATTTACACATACAAACCCATATTCCCTGCATGCGAACGTGAAATTGCTGTTATATATAAGTGATTCCACACGAATTAAACACGTTTTTTAGAAATTAGGCAAATCCCACGGAATTTGTAGATTTTATTCATATTTATATAGTTATAAATCTCGCAAAAACGATTTTTTGAAAGATTTTCGTTTGTAGTGAAAATCGAAACCAGGGATATAATACTGTTCAATCATGCATATTGAACACTCTGTGCAAGAATTAGCACAATCGGTTGGAATACAGAGATTTTATTAACGTTATAAAAAAATCGTTTTTTTACCGCAAGAAACGACGATTTTTACAATTGGACGCTTTACACAAACAAATCCACATTCCCCTGCATGCGAACGAGAAATAGTTGTTATATATAGGTGATTCCACACGAATGTAACACTTTTTTTGAGAAATTAGACAAATCCCACGGAATTTGTAGATTTTATTCATATTTATATAGTTATAAATCTCGCAAAAACGAAATTTTTTGAAAGATTTTTGGTTAGTGGGGAAAATCGAAACCGGTGATATAATACTGTTTAGCCATGTATATTAAACAATCTGTGCAAAAATTAACACAATCGGTTGGAATACAGAGATTTTATTAACGTTTATTGAAAAATCGTGTTTTTACCGCAAGAAACGACGATTTATACAATTGGACGCTTTACACAAACAAACCCACATTCCCCTGCATGCAACGTGAATTTGTTGTTATATATAGGTGATTCCACACGAATTTAACACTTTTTTAAGAAATTAGCCAAATCCCTCGGAATTTGTAGATTTTATTCATATTTATATAGTTATAAATCTCGCAAAAACGAAATTTTTTGAAAGATTTTGGTTAGAGGGGAAAATCGAAACCAGTTACATAATACTTTTTAGTCATGTATATTAAACACTCTGTGAAAGAATTAGCACAATCGGATGGAATATAGAGATTTTATTAACAATTATAGAAAAATCGTGTTTTTACCGCATGAAACGACGATTTTCACAATTGGACGATTTACACATACAAACCCATATTCCTCAGCATGCGAACGTGAAATTGTTGTGATATATAGTTGATTCCATACGAATTTAACACTTTTTTAAGAAATTAGACAAATCCCACGGAATTTGTAAATTTTATTCATATTTATATAGTTATTAATCTCGCAAAAACGAATTTTTTTTAAAGATTTTGGTTAGTGGGGAAAATCGAAACCAGTGACTGTTTAGTCATGTATATTAATCACTCTGTGAAAGAATCAGCACAATCGGTTGGAATACAGAGGTTTTATTAACATTTATAGAAAAATCGTGTTTTTACCGCATGAAACGACGATTTTTACAATTGGACGATTTACACATACAAACCCATATTCCTCAGCATGCGAACGTGAAATTGTTGTGATATATAGGTGATTCCACACGAATTTAACTCTTTTTTAAGAAATGAGACAAATCCCACGGAATTTGTAGATTTTATTCATATTTATATAGTTATAAATCTCGCAAAAACGACATTTTTTGAATGATTTTGGTTAGTAAGGAAAATCGAAACCTGTGACATAATACTGTTTAGTCATGTATATTAAACACTCTGTGAAAGAATTAGCACAATCGGTTGGAATACAGAGATTTTATTAACATTTATAGAAAAATCGTGTTTTTACCGCATGAAACGACGATTTCTTACAATTGGATCATTTACACATACAAACCCACATTCTTCTGCATGCGAACGTGAAATTGTTGTTATATATAGGTGATTGAACACGAATTTTACACTTTTTTAAGAAATTAGACAAATCCCATGGAATTTGTAGATTTTATTCATATTTATATAGTTATAAATCTCGCAAAAACGAAATTTTTTGAAGGATTTTGATTAGTGGGGAAAATCGAAACCGGTGACATGATACTGTTTAGTCATGTATATTAAACACTCTGTGCAAGAATTAGCACAATCGGTTGGAATACAGACATTTTATTAACGTTTATAGAAAAATCGTGTTTTTACCGCAAGAATCGACGATTTATACAATTGGACGCTTTACATAAACAAACCCATATTCCCCTGCATGCGAACGTGAAACTGTTGTTATATATAGGTGATTCCACACGAATTTAACACTTTTTTAAGAAATTATACAAATCCCACGGAATTTGTAGATTTTATTCATATTTATATAGTTATAAATATCGCAAAAACGAAATTTTTTGAAAGATTTTGGTTAGTGGGGAAAATCGAAACCAGTGATATAATACTGTTTGGTCATGTATATTAAACACTCTATGCATGAATTGGCACAATCGGTTGGAATACAGAGATTTTATTAACGTTTATAGAAAATTCGTGTTTTTACCGCAAGAAATGACGATTTATAGAATTGGACGCTTTACACAAAGAAACCCATATTCCCCTGCATGCGAACGTAAAATTGTTGTTATATATAGGTGATTCCACACGAATTTAACACTTTTTTAAGAAATTAGAGAAATCCCACGGAATTTGTAGATTTTATTCATATTTATAAAGTTATAAAACTCGCAAAAACGAAATTTTTTGAAAGATTTTTGGTTAGTGGGGAGAATCGAAACCAATGATATAATACTATTTAGTCATGTATATTAAACACTCTGTGCAAGAATTAGCACAATCGGTTGGAATACAGGGATTTTATTAACGTTTATAGAAAAATCGTGTTTTTACCGCAAGAAACGACGATTTATACAATTGGACGCTTTACACAAACAAACCCACATTCCCCTGCATGCGAACGTGAAACTGTTGTTATATATAGGTGATTCCACACGAATTTAACACTTTTTTAAGAAATGAGACAAATCCCACGGACTTTGTAGAATTTATTCATATTTATATAGTTATAAATCTCGCAAAAACGAAATTTTTTGAAAGATTTCGGTTAGCAGGGAAAATCGAAACCAGTGACATAATACTGTTTAGTCATGTATATTAAACACTCTGTGAAAGAATTAGCACAATCGGTTGGAATACAGAGATTTTATTAACATTTAAAAATAAAATCGTGTTTTTACCGCATGAAACGACGATTTTTACAATTGGACGATTTACACATACAAACCCACATTCCCCTGCATGCGAACGTGAAATTGTTGTTATATATAGGTGATTCCACACGAATTTAACACTTTCTTAAGAAATTAGACAAATCCCACGGAATTTGTAGATTTTATTCATAATTATGTAGTTAATAATCTCGCAAAAACAAAATTTTTTGAAAGATTTTCGTTTGTGGGGAAAATCGAAACCAGGGATATAATACTGTTAAATCATGTATATTGAACACTCTGTGCAAGAATTAGCACAATCGGTTGGAATACAGAGATTTTATTAAAGTTTATAGAAAAATCGTGTTTTTACCGCAAGAATCGACGATTTATACAATGGGACGCTTTACACAAACAAACCCATATCCCCTGCATGCGAACGTGAAATTGTTGTTATATATAGGTGATTCCACACGAATTTAACACTTTTTTAAGAAATTAGACAAATCCCACGGAATTTGTAGATTTTATTCATATTTATATAGTTTTAAATCTGGCAAAACCGAGAGTTTTTGAAAGATTTTTGTTTAGTGTGGAAAATAGAAACCAGTGATATAATACTGTTTACTCATGTATATTAAACACTCTGTGCAAAAATTAGCGCAATCGGTTGGAATACAGAGATTTTATTAACGTTTATAGAAAAATCGTGTTTTTACCGCAAGAAACGACGCTTTATACAATTGGACGCTTTACACAAACAAACCCACATTCCCCTGCATGCGAACGTGAAATTGTTGTTATATATAGGTGATTCCACACAAATTTAACACTTTTTTAAGAAATTAGACAATTCCCACGGAATTTGTAAATTTTATTCCTCTTTATATAGTTATAAATCTCGCAAAAACGAAATTTTTTGAAAGATTTTGGTTAGTGGGTAAAATCGAAACCAGTGATATAATACTGTTTAGTCATGTATATTAAACACTCTATGCAAGAAGTAGCACAATCGGTTGGAATACAGAGATTTTATTAACGTATATAGAAAAATCTTGTTTTTACAACAAGAAATGACGATGTATACAATTGGACGCTTTACACAAACAAACCCATATTCCCCTGCATGCGAACGTAAAATTGTTGTTATATATAGGTGATTCCACACGAATTTAACACTATTTTTAGAAATTAGACAAATCCCACGGAATTTGTAGTTTTTATTAATAATTACGTAGTTAAAAATCTCGCAAAAACGAAATATTTTGAAAGATTTTCGTTTGTGGGGAAACTCGAAACCAGGGATATAATACTGTTCAATCATGTATATTGAACACTCTGTGCAAGAATTAGCACAATCGGTTGGAATACAGAGATTTTATTAACGTTTATAGAAAAATCGTGATTTTACCGCAAGAATCGACGATTTATACAATTGGACGCTTTACACAAACAAACCCATATTCCCCTGCATGCGAACGTGAAATTGTTGTTATATATAAGTGATTCCACACGAATTTAACACTTTTTTAAGGAATTAGACAAATCACACGGAATTTGTAGATTTTATTCATATTTATATAGTTATAAATCTCACAAAAACGAAATTTTTTGAAAGGTTTTGATTAGTGAGAAAATCGAAACCGGTGACATAATACTGTTTAGTCTTGTATATTAAACACTATGTGAAAGAATTAGCACAATCGGTTGGAATACTGAGATTTTATTAACATTTATAAAAAATCGTGTTTTTACCTCAAGAAACGACGATTTTCACATTTGGACGATTTACACATACAAACCCATATTCCTCAGAATGCGAACGAGAAATTGTTGTGATATATAGGTGATTCCACACGAATTTAACACTTTTTTAAGAAATTAGACAAATCCCATGGAATTTGTAGATTTTATTCATATGTATATAGTTATAAATCTCGCAAAAAGGAAATTTTTTTAAAGATTTTGGGTAGTGGGGAAAATCGAAACCAGTGATATAATATTGTTTAGTCATGTATATTAAACACTCGGTGAAAGAATTAGCACAATCGGTTGGAATACAGAGATTTTATTAACATTTATATAAAAATCGTGTTTTTACAGCAAGAAAGGACGATTTTCACAATTGGACTATTTACACATACCAACCCATATTCCTCAGCATGCGAACGTGAAATTGTTGTGATATATAGGTGATTCCACACGAATTTAACACTTTTTTAAGAAATTAGACAAATCCCACTTAATCTGTAGAATTTATTCAAATTTATATAGTTATAAATCTCGCAAAAACGAAATTTTTTGAAAGATTTTTGGTTAGTGGGGAAAATCGAAACCAGTGATATAATACTGTTTAGTCATGTATATTAAACACTCTGTGCAAAAATTAGCACAATCAGTTGGAATACAGAGATTTTATTAACGTTTATAGAAAAATCGTGTTTTTACCGCAAGAAACGACGATTTATACAATTGGACGCTTTACACAAACAAACCCATATTCCCCTGCATGCGAACGTGAAATTGTTGTTATATATAGGTGATTCCACACGAATTTAACACTTTTTTAAGAAATTAGACAAATCCCACGGAATTTGTAGATTTTATTCATATTTATATAGTTATAAATCTCGCAAAAACGATATTTTTTTAAAGATTTTGGTTAGTGGGTAAAATCGAAACCAGTGATATAATACTGTTTAGTCATGTATATTAAACACTCCATGCAAGAATTAGCACAATCGGTTGGAATACAGAGATTTTATTAACGTTTATAGAAAAATCGTGTTTTTACCGCAAGAAATGACGATTTATACAATTGGACGCTTTACACAAACAAACCCATCTTCCCCTGCGTGCGAACGTGAAATTGTTGTTATATATAGGTGATTCTACACGAAGTTAATACTTTTTTAAGAAATTCGACAAATCCCACGGAATTTGTAGATTTTATTCATATTTATATAGTTATAAATCTCGCAAAAACGAAATGTTTTGACAGATTATGGTAAGAGGGGAAAATCGAAACCAGTTACATAATACTTTTTAGTCATGTATATTAAACACTCTGTGAAAGAATTAGCACATTCGGATGGAATATAGAGTTTTTATTAACATTTATAGAAAAATCGTGTTTTTACCGCATGAAACGACGATTTTTACAAATGGACGATTTACACATACAAACCCATATTCCCCTGCATGCGAACGTGAAATTGCTGTTATATATAGGTGATTCCACACGAATTTAACACTTTTTAAGAAATTAGACAAATCCCATGGAATTTGTAGATTTTATTCATATTTATATAGTTATAAATCTCGCAAAACGAAATTTTTTGAAAGATTTTGATTAGTGGGGAAAATCGAAACAGGTGACATAATACTGTTTAGTCATGTATATTAAACACTCTGTGAAAGAATTAGCACAATCGGTTGGAATACAGAAATTTTATTAACATTTATAGAAAAATCGTTTTTTTACCGCAAGAAACGACGATTTTCACAATTGGACGACTTACACACACAAACCCATATTCCTCAGCATGCGAACGTGAAATTGTTGTGATATATAGGTGATTCCACTCGAATTTAACACTTTTTTAAGAAATGAGACAAATCCCACGGAATTTGTAGATTTTATTCATATTTATATAGTTATAAATCTCGCAAAAATGATATTTTTTCAAAGATTCTTGGTTAGTGGGGAAAATCGTAACCTGGAATATAATACTGTTCAATCATGTATATTGAACACTCTGTGCAAGAATTAGCACAATCGGTTGGAATACAGAGATTTTATTAACGTTTATAGAAAAATCGTATTTTTACCACTAGAATCGACGATTTATACAATTGGACGCTTTACACAAACAAACCCATATTCCCCTGCATGCTAACTTGAAATTGTTGTTATATATAGGTGATTGCACACGAATTTAAAACTTTCTTTAGAAATTAGACAAATCCCATGGAATTTGTAGAATTTATTCATATTTATATAGTTATAAATCTCGCAAATACGAAATTTTTTGAAAGATTTTTGGTTAGTGGGGAAAATCGAAACCTGTGATATAATACTGTTTAGTCATGTATAATAAACACTCTGTGCAAAAATTAGCACAATCGGTTTGGAATACAGAGATTTTATTAACATTTATAGAAAAATCGTTTTTTTTACCGCTAGAAACGACGATTTTCACAATTGGACGATTTACAAACACAAACCCATATTCCTCAGCATGCGAACGTGAAATTGTTGTGATATATAGGTGATTCCACTCGAATTTAACACTTTTTTAAGAAATTAGACAAATCCCACGGAATTTGTAAATTTTGTTCATATTTATATAGTTACAAATCTCGCAAAAACGAAATTTTTTCAATGATTTTTGGTTAGTGGTGAAAATCGAAACCAGGGATATAATACTGTTCAATCGTGTATATTGAACACTCTGTGCAAGAATTAGCACAATCGGTTGGAATACAGAGATTTTATTAACGTTTATAGGAAAATCGTGTTTTTATCACTAGAATCGACGATTTATACAATTGGACGCTTTACACAAACAAACCCATATTCCCCTGCATGCGAACGTAAAATTGTTGTTATATACAGGTAATTCCACACAAATTTTACACTTTTTTAAGAAATCAGACAAATCCCACGGAATTTGTAAATTTTATTCATAATTATGTAGTTAAAAATCTCGCAAGAACGAAATTTTTTGAAAGATTTTCGTTTGCGGGGAAAATCGAAACCAGGGACATAATACTGTTTATTGATGTATATTAAACACTCTGTGAAAGAATTAGCGCTATCGGTTGGAATACTAAGATTTTATTAACATTTATAGAAAAATCGTTTTTTTACCGCAAGAAACGACGATTTTCACAATTGGACGATTTACACATACAAACCCATATTCCTCAGCATGCGAACGTGAAATTGTTGTGATATATAGATGATTAAACACGAATTTATCACTTTTTTAAGAAATTAGACAAATCCCACGGAATTTGTAGATTTTATTCATATTTATATAGTTATAAATCTCGAAAAAACGAAATTTTTTGAAAGAATTTTGTTATTGGGGAAAATCGAAACCAGTGACTGTTTAGTCATGTATATTAAACACTCTGTGAAAGAATTAGCACAATCGGTTGGAATACAGAGGTTTTATTAACATTTATAGAAAAATCGTGTTTTTACCGCATGAAACGACGATTTTTACAATTGGACGATTTACACATACAAACCCACATTCCCCTGCATGCGACCGTGAAATTGTTGTTATATATAGGTGATTCCACACGAATTTATCACTTTTTAAAAAATTAGACAAATCCCACGGAATTTGTAGATTTTATTCATATTTATATAGTTATATATCTCGCGAAAACGAAATTTTTTTAAAGATTTTGGGTAGTGGGGAAAATCAAAACAAGTGATATAATACTGTTTAGTCATGTATATTAAACACTCTGTGAAAGAATTAGCACAATCGGTTGGAATACAGAGATTTTATTATCATTTAATAGAAAAATCGTGTTTTTACCGCAAAAAAACGACGATTTTCACAATTGGAAGATTTACACATTCAAAACCCATATTCCTCAGCATGCGAACGTAAAATTGTTGTGATATATAGGTGATTCCACACGAATATAACACTTTTTTAAGCAATTAGACAAATCCCACGGAATTTGTAAATTTTATTCATAATTATGTAGTTAAAAATCTCGCAAAAACGAAATTTTTTGAAAGATATTCGTTTGTGGGGAAAATCGAAACCAGCGATATAATACTGTTCAATCATGCATACTGAATATCTGTGCAAGAATTAGCACAATCGGTTGGAATACAGAGATTTTATTAACGTTTATAGAAAAATCGTGTTTTTACCGCAAGAAACGACGATTTATACAATTGGACGCTTTACCCAAACAAACCCATATTCCCCTGCATGCGAACGTGAAATTGTTGTTATATATAGGTGATTCCACACGAATTTAACACTTTTTTAAGAAATTAGACAAATACCACGGAATTTGTAGATTTTATTCATAATTATGTAGTTAAAAATCTCGCAAAAACGAAATTTTTTGAAAGATTTTCTTTTGTGGTTAAAATCGAAACCAGGGACATAATACTGTTTATTCATGTATATTAAACACTCTGTGAAAGAATTAGCACAATCGGTTGCAATACAGAGATTTTATTAACATTTAGAGAAAAATAGTGTTTTTACCGCATCAAACGACGATTTTTACAATTGGATGATTTACACATACAAACCCACATTCCCCTGCATGCGAACGTGAAAATGTTGTTATATATAGGTGATTCCACACTAATTTAACACTTTTTTAAGAAATTAGACAAAACCCACGGAATTTGTAGATTTTATTCATATTTATATAGTTATAAATCTCGCAAAAACGAAATTTTTTTAAAGATTTTGGGTAGTGGAAAAATCGAAACCAGGGATATAATACTGTTTAGTCATGTATATTAAACACTCTATTCAAGAATTAGCACAATCGGTTGGAATACAGAGATATTATTAACGTTTATAAAAAAATCGTGTTTTTACCGCAAGAAATGACGATTTATACAATTGGATGCTTTACACAAACAAACCCATGTTCCCCTGCATGCGAACGTGAAATTGTTGTTATATATTTTGGTGATTCCGCACGAATTTAACACTTTTTTAAGAAATGAGACAAATCCCACGGAATTTGTAAATTTTATTCAGATTTATATAGTTATAAATCTCGCAAAAACGAAATTTTTTGAAAGATTTTGGTTAGTGGGGATAATCGAAACCAGTGACATAATACTGTTTAGTCATGAATATTAAACACTTTGTGAAAGAATTTGCACAATCGGTTGGATTACAGACGTTTTATTAACATTTATAGAAAAATCGTGTTTTTACCGCAAGAAATGACGATTTATACAATTGGACGCTTTACACAAACAAACCCATATTCCCCTGCATGCGAACGTAAAATTGTTGTATTATATAGGTGATTCCACACGAATTTAACACTTTTTTAAGAAATTAGACAAATCCCACTGATTTTGTAAATTTTACTCATATTTATATAGTTATAAATCTCGCAAAAAGGAAATTTTTTGAAAGATTTTGGTTAGTGGGGAAAATCGAAACCAGTGATATAATACAGTTCAGTCATGTATATTAAACACTCTGTGAAAGAATTAGCACAATCGGTTTGAATACAGAGATTTTATTAACGTTTATAGAAAAATCGTTTTTAACGCAAGAAATGACGATTTATACAATTGGACACTTTACACAAACAAACCCACATTCCCCTGCATGCGAACGTGAAATTGTTGTTATATACAGGTGATTCCACACGAATTTAACACTTTTTTAAGAAATTAGACAAATCCCACGGTATTTGTAGATTTTATTCTTATTTATATAGTTATAAATCTCGCAAAAACGAAATTTTTTGAAAGATTTTTGGTTAGTAGGGAAAATCAAAACCGGTGACATAATACTGTTTAGTCATGTATATTAAACACTCTGTGAAGGAATTAGCACAATCGGTTGGAATACAGAGATTTTATTAACATTTATAGAAAGATCGTTTTTTTACCGCAAGAAACGACGATTTTCACAATTGGACGATTTACACATACAAACCCATATTCCTCATCATGAGAACGTGAAATTGTTGTTATATATAGGTGATTCCACACGAATTTAACACTTTTTTAAGAAATTAGACAAATCCCACGGAATTTGTAGAGTTTATTCATATTTATATAGTTATAAATCTCGCAAAAACGAAATTTTTTTAAAGATTTTGGTTAGTGGGGAAAATCGAAACCAGTGACATAATACTGTTTAGTCATGTATATTAAACAGTCTGTGCAAGAATTAGCACAATCGGTTTAAATACAGAGGTTTTATTAACTTTTATACAAAAATCGTGTTTTTACCCCAAGAAACGACGATTTATACAATAGGACGCTTTACCCAAACAAACCCATATTCCCCTGCATGCGAACGTGAAATTGTTGTTATATATAGGTGATTCCACACGAATTTTACACTTTTTTAAGAAATTAGACATATCCCACGGAATTTGTAGATTTTATTCACATTTATATAGTTATAAATCTCGCAAAAACGAAATTTTTTGAAAGATTTTGATTAGTGGGGAAAATCGAAACCGGTGACATAATACTGTTTAGTCATGTATATTAAACACTCTGTTAAAGAATTAGCACAATCGGTTGGAATACAGATATTTTATTAACATTTATAAAAAAATCGTTTTTTTACCGCATGAAACGACGATTTTCACAATTGGACGATTTACACATACAAACCCATATTTCTCAGCATGCGAACGTGAAATTGTTCTGATATATAGGTGATCCCACACGAATTTGACACTTTTTTAAGAAATTAGACAAATCCCACTGATTTTGTAAATTTTACTCATATTTATATAGTTATAAATCTCGCAAAAACGAAATTTTTTGAAAGATTTTGGGTAGTGGAAAAATCGAAACCAGGGATATAATACTGTTTAGTCATGTATATTAAACACTCTATTCAAGAATTAGCACAATCGGTTGGAATACAGAGATTTTATTAACGTTTTTAGAAAAATCGTGTTTTTACCGCAAGAAACGACGATTTATACAATTGGACGCTTTACACAAACAAACCTACATTCCCCAGAATGCGAAAGTGAAATTGTTGTTATATATAGGTGATTCCACACGAATTTAAAACTTTTCAAGAAATTAGACAAATCCCACTGAATTTGTAGATTTTATTCATATTTATATAGTTATAAATCTCGCAAAAACGAAATTTCTTGAGAGATTTTGGTTAGAGGGGAAAATCGAAACCAGTGACATAATACTGTTTAGTCATGTATATTAAACTGTCTGTGAATAAATTAGCACATTCGGTTTAAATACAGAGATTTTATTAACATTATAGAAAAATCGTGTTTTTACCGCAAGAAACGACGATTTTTACAATTGGACGATTTACACATACAAACCCATATTCCCCTGCATGCGAACGTGATATTGTTGTTATATATAGGTGATTCCACACGAATTTATCACTTTTTTAAGAAATGAGACAAATCCCACGGAATTTGTAGATTTTATTCATATTTATATAGTTCTAAATCTCGCAAAAACGATTTTTTGAAACATTTTCGTTTGTGGGGAAAATCGAAACCAGGGATATAATACTGTTCAATCATATATATTGAACACTCTGTGCACGAATTAGCACAATCGGTTGGAATACAGAGATTTTATTAACGTTTATAGAAAAATCGTGTTTTTACCGCAAGAAACGACGATTTATACAATTGGACGCTTTACCCAAACAAACCCATATTCCCCTGCATGCGAACGTGAAATTGTTGTTATATATAGGTGATTCCACACGAATTTAACACTTTTTTTAAGAAATTAGACAAATCCCAAGGAATTTGTAGATTTTATTCATATTTATATAAATATAAATCTCGCAAAAACGAAATGTTTTGAAAGATTTTGATTAGTGGGGAAAATCGAAACCGGTGACATAATACTGTTTAGTCATGTATATTAAACACTCTGTGAAATAATTAGCACAATCGGTTGGAATACAGAGATTTTATTAACATTTATAGAAAAATCGTTTTTTTACCGCAAGAAACGACGATTTTCACAATTGGACGATTTACACATACAAACCCATATTCCTCAGCATGCGAACGTGAAATTGTTGTGATATATAGGTGATTCCACACGAATTTAACACTTTTTTAAGAAATTAGACATATCCCACGGAATTTGTAGATTTTATTCATATTTATATAGTTATAAATCTCGCAAAAAGGAAATTTTTGGAAAGATTTTGATTAGTGGGGAAAATCGAAACCGGTGACATAATACTGTTTAGTCATGTATATTAAACACTCTGTTAAAGAATTAGCACAATCGGCTGGAATACAGAGATTTCATTAACGTTTATAGAAAAATCGTGTTTATATCGCAAGAAACGACGATTTATATAATTGACGCTTTACCCAAAAAAAAAAACCATATTCCCCTGCATGCGAACGTGAAATTGTTGTTATATATAGGTGATTCCACAGGAAATTAACACTTTTTTAAGAACTTAGACAAATCCCACGGAATTTGCAGATTTTATTCATATTTATATAGTAATAAATCTCGCAAAAACGAAATTTTTTGAAAGATTTTGATTAGTGGGGAAAATTGAAACCGGTGACATATTACTCTTTAGTCATATATATTAAACACTCTGTGAAAGAATTAGCACAATCGGTTGGAATACAGAGATTTTATTAACGTTTATAGAAAAATCGTGTTTTTACCGCAAGAAACGACGATTTATACAATTGGACGCTTTACACAAACAAACACACATTCCCCTGCATGCGAACGTGAAATTGTTGATATATATATATATAGTTGATTCCACACGAAGTTAATACTTTTTTAAGAAATTAGACAAATCCCACGGAATTTGTAAATTTTATTCCTATTTATATAGTTATAAATCTCCAAAAAACGAAATTTTTGAAAGATTTTGGTTAGTGGGGAAAATCGACACCAGTGACATAATACTGTTTAGTCATGTATATTAAACACTCTGTGCAAGAATTAGCACAATCGGTTGGAATACAGATATTTTATTAACGTTTATAAAAAAATCGTGTTTTTACCGCAAGAAATGACGATTTATACAATTGGACGCTTTACACAAACAAACCTATATTCCCCCGCATGCGAACGTGAAATTGTTGTTATATATAGGTGATTCCACACGAATTTAACACTTTTTTAAGAAATTAGACAAATCCCACGGAATTTGTAAATTTTATTGATATTTATATAGTTATAAATCTCGCAAAAATGAAATTATTTAGAAGGATTTTTGGTTAGTAGGGAAAATCGAAACCGGTGATATAATACTGTTCAACCATGTATATTGAACACTCTGTGCAAGAATTAGCACAATCGGTTGGAATACAGAGATTTTATTAACGTTTATAAAAAAATCGTGTTTTTACCGCAAGAAACGACGATTTTTACAATTGGACGCTTTACACAAACAAACCCACATTCCCCTGCATGCGAATGTGAAATTGTTGTTATATATAGGTGATTCCACACGAATTTAACACTTTTTTTGAGAAATTACACAAATCCCACGGAATTTGTAGATTTTATTCATATTTATATAGTTATAAATCTCGCAAAAACGAAATTTTTTGAAAGATTATTGGTTAGTGGGGAAAATCGAAACCGGTGATATAATACTGTTTAGCCATGTATATTAAACAATCTGTGCAAAAATTAGCACAATCGGTTGGAATACAGAGATTTTATTAACGTTTATAGAAAAATCGTGTTTTTACCGCAAGAAACGACGATTTATACAATTGGACGCTTTACACAAACAAACCCACATTCCCCTGCATGCGAACGTGAAATTGTTGTTATATATAGGTGATTCCACACAAAGTTAACACTTTTTTAAGAAATTAAACCAAATCCGACGGAATTTGTAGATTTTATTCATATTTATATAGTTATAAATCTCGCAAAAACGAAATTTTTTGAAAGATTTTGGTTAGAGGGGAAAATCGAAACCAGTTACATTATACTTTTTAGTCATGTATATTAAACACTCTGTGAAAGAATTAGCACAATCGGATGGAATATAGAGATTTTATTAACAATAATAGAAAAATCGTGTTTTTACCGCATGAAACAACGATTTTCACAATTGGACGATTTACACATACAAACCCATATTCCTCAGCATGCGAACGTGAAATTGTTGTGATATATAGGTGATTCCACACGAATTTAACACTTTTTTAAGAAATTAGACAAATCCCATTGAATTTGTAGTTTTTATTCATATGTATATAGTTATAAATCTCGCAAAAAAGAAATTTTTTTAAAGATTTTGGGTAGTGGGGAAAATCGAAACCAGTGATATAATATTGTTTAGTCATGTATATTAAACACTCGGTGAAAGAATTAGCACAATCGGTTGGAATACAGAGATTTTATTAACATTTATATAAAAATCGTGTTTTTACAGCAAGAAAGGACGATTTTCACAATTGGACTATTTACACATACCAACCCATATTCCTCAGCATGCGAACGTGAAATTGTTGTGATATATAGGTGATTCCACACGAATTTAACACTTTTTTAAGAAATTAGACAAATCCCATGGAATTTGTAGATTTTATTCATAATTATGTAGTTAAAAATCTCGCAAAAACGAAATTTTTTTAAAGATTTTCGTTTGTGGGGAAAATCGAAACCAGGGATATAATACTGTTCAATCATGTATATTGAATACTCTGTGCAAGAATTAGCACAATCGGCTGGAATACAGAGATTACATTAACGTTTATAGAAAAATCGTGTTTATATCGCAAGAAACGACGATTTATATAATTGACGCTTTACCCAAAAAAAAAACCATATTCCCCTGCATGCGAACGTGAAATTGTTGTTATATATAGGTGATTCCACAGGAATTTAACACTTTTTTAAGAACTTAGACAAATCCCACGGAATTTGCAGATTTTATTCATATTTATATAGTAATAAATCTCGCAAAAACGAAATTTTTTGAAAGATTTTGATTAGTGGGGAAAATCGAAACCGGTGACATATTACTCTTTAGTCATATATATTAAACACTCTGTGAAAGAATTAGCACAATCGGTTGGAATACAGAGATTTTATTAACGTTTATAGAAAAATCGTGTTTTTACCGCAAGAAACGACGATTTATACAATTGGACGCTTTACACAAACAAACACACATTCCCCTGCATGCGAACGTGAAATTGTTGATATATATATATACAGTTGATTCCACACGAAGTTAATACTTTTTTAAGAAATTAGACAAATCCCACGGAATTTGTAAATTTTATTCCTATTTATATAGTTATAAATCTCCAAAAAACGAAATTTTTTGAAAGATTTTGGTTTGTAGGGAAAATCGACACCAGTGACATAATACTGTTTAGTCATGTATATTAAACACTCTGTGCAAGAATTAGCACAATCGGTTGGAATACAGATATTTTATTAACGTTTATAAAAAAATCGTGTTTTTACCGCAAGAAATGACGATTTATACAAATGGACGCTTTACACAAACAAACCTATATTCCCCCGCATGCGAACGTGAAATTGTTGTTATATATAGGTGATTCCACACGAATTTAACACTTTTTTAAGAAATTAGACAAATCCCACGGAATTTGTAAATTTTATTGATATTTATATAGTTATAAATCTCGCAAAAATGAAATTATTTAGAAAGATTTTTGGTTAGTAGGGAAAATCGAAACCGGTGATATAATACTGTTTAGTCATGTATATTAAACACTCTGTGCAAAAATTAGCACAATCGGTTGGAATACTGAGATTTTATTAACGTTTAAAAAAAATCGTGTTTTTACCGCAAGAAACGACGATTTATACAATTGGACGCTTTACACAAACAAACCCACATTCCCCTGCATGCGAACGTGAAATTGTTGTTATATATAGGTGATTCCACACGAATTTAACACTTTTTTTAAGAAATTAGACAAATCCCTCTGAATTTGTAGATTTTATTCATATTTATATAGTTATAAATCTCGCAAAAACGAAATTTTTTGAAAGATTTTTGGTTAGTGGGGAAAATCGAAACCGGTGATATAATACTGTTTAGCCATGTATATTAAACAATCTGTGCAAAAATTAGCACAATCGGTTGGAATACAGAGATTTTATTAACGTTTATAGAAAAATCGTGTTTTTACCGCAAGAAACGACGATTTATACAATTGGACGCTTTACACAAACAAACCCACATTCCCCTGCATGCGAACGTGAAATTGTTGTTATATATAGGTGATTCCACACAAAGTTAACACTTTTTTAAGAAATTAAACCAAATCCGACGGAATTTGTAGATTTTATTCATATTTATATAGTTATAAATCTCGCAAAAACGAAATTTTTTGAAAGATTTTGGTTAGAGGGGAAAATCGAAACCAGTTACATTATACTTTTTAGTCATGTATATTAAACACTCTGTGAAAGAATTAGCACAATCGGATGGAATATAGAGATTTTATTAACAATTATAGAAAAATCGTGTTTTTACCGCATGAAACAACGATTTTCACAATTGGACGATTTACACATACAAACCCATATTCCTCAGCATGCGAACGTGAAATTGTTGTGATATATAGGTGATTCCACACGAATTTAACACTTTTTTAAGAAATTAGACAAATCCCACGGAATTTGTAAATTTTATTCATATTTATATAGTTATAAATCTCGCAAAAACGAATTTTTTTTAAAGATTTTGGTTAGTGGGGAAAATCGAAACCAGTGACTGTTTAGTCATGTATATTAAACACTCTGTGAAAGAATCAGCACAATCGGTTGGAATACAGAGGTTTTATTAACATTTATAGAAAAATTGTGTTTTTACCGCATGAAACGACGATTTTTACAATTGGACGATTTACACATACAAACCCATATTCCTCAGCATGCGAACGTGAAATTGTTGTGATATATAGTAGATTCCACACGAATTTAACACTTTTTTAAGAATTTAGACAAATCCCACGGAATTTGTAGATTTTATTCATATTTATATAGTTATAAATCTCGCTAAACGATTTTTTGAAAGATTTTCGTTTGTGGTGAAAATCGAAACCAGGGATATAATACTGTTCAATCATGTATATTGAACACTCTGTGCAAGAATTAGCACAATCGGTTGAAATACAGGGATTTTATTAACGTTTATAGAAAAATCGTGTTTTTACCGCAAGAAACGACGATTTATACAATTGGATGCTTTACACAAACAAACCCATATTCCCCTGCATGCGAACGTGAAATTGTTGTTATATATAGGAGATTCCACACGAATTTAACACTTTTTTAAGAATTTAGACAAATCCCACGGAATTTGTAGATTTTATTCATATTTATATAGTTATAAATCTCGCAAAAACGAAATTTTTTGAAAAATTTTGATTAGTGGGGAAAATCGAAACCGGTGACATAATACTGTTTAGTCATGTATATTAAACACTCTGTGAAAGAATTAGCACAATCGGTTGGAATACAGAGATTTTATTAACATTTATAGAAAAATCGTTTTTTTACCGCTAGAAACGACGATTTTCACAATTGGACGATTTACACACACAAACCCATATTCCTCAGCATGCGAACTTGAAATTGTTGTGATATATAGGTGATTCCACTCGAATTTAACACTTTTTTAAGAAATTAGACAAATCCCACGGAATTTGTAGATTTTGTTCATATTTATATAGTTATAAATCTCGCAAAAACGAAATTTTTTAAAGATTTTTGGTTACTGGGGAAAATCGAAACCAGGGATATAATACTGTTCAATCATGTATATTGAACACTCTGTGCAAGAATTAGCACAATCGGTTGGAATACAGAGATTTTATTAACGTTTATAGGAAAATCGTGTTTTTACCACTAGAATCGACGATTTATACAATTGGACGCTTTACATAAACAAACCCATATTCCCCTGTATGCGAACGTAAAATAGTTGTTATATACAGGTGATTCCACACGAATTTTACACTTTTTTAAGAAATTAGACAAATCCCACGGAATTTTTAGATTTTATTCATTATTATGTAGTTAAAAATCTCGCAAGAACGAAAATTTTTGAAAGATTTTCGTTTGTGGGGAAAATCGAAACCAGGGACATAATACTGTTTATTGATGTATATTAAACACTCTGTGAAAGAATTAGCACTATCGGTTGGAATACTAAGATTTTATTAACATTTATAGAAAAATCGTGTTTTTACCGCAAGAAACGACAATTTACACATACAAACCCATATTCCTCAGCATGCGAACGTGAAATTGTTGTTATATATAGGTGATTCCACACGAATTTAACACTTTTTTAAAAAATTAGACAAATCCCAAGGAATTTGTAGATTTTAATCATATTTATATAGTTATAAATCTCGAAAAAACGAAATTTTTTGAAAGATTTTGGTTAGTGGGGAAAATCGAAACCAGTGACTGTTTAGTCATGTATATTAAACACTCTGTGAAAGAATTAGCACAATCGGTTGGAATACAGAGGTTATATTAACATTTATAGAAAAATCGTGTTTTTTACCGCATGAAACGACGATTTTTACAATTGGACGATTTACACATACAAACCCATATTCCCCTGCATGCGACCGTGAAATTGTTGTTATATATAGGTGATTCCACACGAATTTATCACTTTTTTAAAAAATTAGACAAATCCCATGGAATTTGTAGATTTTATTCATATTTATATAGTTATATATCTCGCGAAAACGAAATTTTTTTAAAGATTTTGGGTAGTGGGGAAAATCGAAACCAGTGATATAATACTGTTTAGTCATGTATATTAAACACTCTGTGAAAGAATTAGCACAATCGGTTGGAATACAGAGATTTTATTAACATTTATAGAAAAATCGTGTTTTTACCGCAAGAAACGACGATTTTCACAATTGGAAGATTTACACATACAAATCCCATATTCCTCAGCATGCGAACGTGAAATTGTTGTGATATATAGGTGATTGCACAGGAATATAACACTTTTTTAAGAAATTCGACAAATCCCACGGAATTTGTAAATTTTATTCAGAATTATGTAGTTAAAAATCTCGCAAAAACGAAATTTTTTGAAATATTTTCGTTTGTGGGGAAAATCGAAACCAGCGATATAATACTGTTCAATCATGCATATTGAATATCTCTGCAAGAATTAGCACTATCGGTTGGAATACAGAGATTTTATTAACGTTTATAGAAAAATCGTGTTTTTACCGCAAGAAACGACGATTTATACAATTGGACGCTTTACCCAAACAAACCCATATTCCCCTGCATGCGAACGTGAAATTGTTGTGATATATAGGTGATTCCACACGAATTTAACAATTTTTTAAGAAATTAGACAAATACCACGGAATTTGTAGATTTTATTCATAATTATGTAGTTAAAAATCTCGCAAAAACGAAATGTTTTGAATGATTTTCGTTTGTGGGGAAAATCGAAACCAGGGACATAATACTGTTTATTCATGTATATTAAACACTCTGTGAAAGAATTAGCACAATCGGTTGCAATACAGAGATTTTATTAACATTTATAGAAAAATCGTGTTTTTACCGCATCAAACGACGATTTTTACAATTGGATGATTTACACATACAAACCCACATTCCCCTGCATGCGAACGTGAAAATGTTGTTATATATAGGTGATTCCACACGAATTTAACACTTTTTTAAGAAATTAGACAAATCCCACGGAATTTGTAGATTTTATTCATATTTATATAGTTATAAATCTCGCAAAAACGAAATTTTTTGAAAGATTTTGGGTAGTGCGAAAATCGTAACCAATGATATAATACTGTTTAGTCATGTATATTAAACACTCTATTGAAGAATTAGCACAATCGGTTGGAATACAGAGATTTTATTAACGTTTATAGAAAAATCGTGTTTTTACCGCAAGAAATGACGATTTATACAATTGGACGCTTTACACAAACAAACCCATATTCCCCTGCATGCCAACGTGAAATTGTTGTTATATATTTTGGTGATTCCACACGAATTTAACACTTTTTTAAGAAATAAGACAAATCCCACGGAATTTGTAAATTTTATTCAGATTTATATAGTTATAAATCTCGCAAAAACGAAATTTTTTGAAAGATTTTGGTTAGTGGGGAAAATCGAAACCAGTGACATAATACTGTTTAGTCATGTATATTAAACACTTTGTGAAAGAATTAGCACAATCGGTTGGAATACAGACGTTTTATTAACATTTATAAAAAAATCGTGTTTTTACTGCAAGAAACGACGATTTATACAATTGGACGCTTTACCCAAACAAACCCATATTCCCCTGCATGCGAACGTGAAATTGTTGTTATATATAAGTGATTCCACACGAATTTTACACTTTTTTAAGAAATTAGACATATCCCACGGAATTTGTAGATTTTATTCATATTTATATAGTTATAAATCTCGCAAAAACGAAATTTTTTGAAAGATTTTGATTAGTGGGGAAAATCGAAACCGGTGACATAATACTGTTTAGTCATGTATATTAAACACTCTGTTAAAGAATTAGCACAATCGGTTGGAATGCAGATATTTTATTAACATTTATAAAAAGATCGTTTTTTTACCGCGTGAAACGACGATTTTCACAATTGGACGATTTACACATACAAACCCATATTACTCAGCATGCTAACGTGAAATTGTTCTGATATATAGGTGATCCCACACGAATTTGACACTTTTTTAAGAAATCAGACAAATCCCACTGATTTTGTAAATTTTACTCATATTATTATAGTTATAAATGTCGCAAAAACGAAATTTTTTGAAAGATTTTTGGTTAGTAGGGAAAATCGAAACCGGTGATATAATACTGTTTAGTCATGTATATTAAACACTCTGTGCAAAAATTAGCACAATCGGTTGGAATACAGAGATTTTATTAACGTTTATAGAAAAATCGTGTTTTTACCGCAAGAAACGACGATTTATACAATTGGACGCTTTACACAAACAAACCTACATTCCCCAGCATGCGAACGTGAAATTGTTGTTATATATAGGTGATTCCACACGAATTTAAAACTTTTTTAAGAAATTAGACAAATCCCACTGAATTTGTAGATTTTATTCATATTTATATAGTTATAAATCTCGCAAAAACGAAATTTTTTGAAAGATTTTGGTCAGAGGGGAAAATCGAAACCAGTGACATAATACTGTTTAGTCATGTATATTAAACAGTCTGTGAATAAATTAGCACAATCGGTTTAAATACAGAGATTTTATTAACATTTATAGAAAAATCGTGTTTTTACCGCAAGAAACGACGATTTTTACAATTGGACGATTTACACATACAAACCCATATTCCCCTGCATGCGAACGTGAAATTGTTGTTATACATAGGTGATTCCACACGAATTTAACACTTTTTTAAGAAATGAGACAAATCCCACGGAATTTGTAGATTTTATTTATATTTATATAGTTATAAATCTCGCAAAAACGATTTTTTGAAAGATTTTCGTTTGTGGGGAAAATCGAAACCAGGGATATAATACTGTTCAGTCATATATATTGAACACTCTGTGCAAGAATTAGCACAATCGGTTGGAATACAGAGATTTTATTAACGTTTATAGAAAAATCGTGTTTTTACCGCAAGAATCGACGATTTATACAATTGGACGCTATACCCAAACAAACCCATATTCCCCTGCATGCGAACGTGAAATTGTTGTTTTATATATAGGTGATTCCACACGAATTTAACACTTTTTTAAGAAATTAGATAAATCCCACGGAATTTGTAGATTTTATTCATATTTACATAATTATAAATCTCGGAAAAACGAAATGTTTTGAAAGATTTTGATTATTGGGGAAAATCGAAACCGGTGACATAATACTGTTTAGTCATGTATATTAAACACTCTGTGAAATAATTAGCACAATCAGTTGGAATACAGAGATTTTATTAACATTTATAGAAAAATCGTGTTTTTACCGCAAGATACGACGATTTTCACAATTGGACGATTTACACATACAAACCCATATTCCTCAGCATGCGAACGTGAAATTGTTGTGATATATACGTGATTCCACACGAATTTAACACTTTTTTAAGAAATTAGACAAATTCTACGGAATTTGTAGATTTTATTCATATTTATATAGTTATAAATCTCGCAAAAACGAAATTTTTTGAAAGATTTTTGGTTAGTGGGGAAATTCGAAACCGGTGATATAATACTGTTTAGTCATGTATATTAAACACCCTGTGCAAAAATTAGCACAATCGGTTGGAATACAGAGATTTTATTAACGTTTATAGAATAATCGTGTTTTTACCGCAAGAAACGACGATTTATACAATTGGACGCTTTACACAAACAAACCCACATTCCCCTGCATGCTAACGTGAAATTGTTGTTATATATAGGTGATTCCACACGAATTTAACACTTTTTTAAGAAATTAGACAAATCCCACGGAATTTGTAAATTTTATTCATATTTATATAGTTATAATTGTCGCAAATATGAAATTTTTTGAAAGATTTTGGTTAGTGGGGAAAATCTAAACCAGTGATATAATACTGTTTAGTCATGTATATTAAACACTTTGTGAAGGAATTAGCACAATCGGTTGGAATACAGACGTTTTATTAACATTTATAGAAAAATCGTGTTTTTACCGCAAGAAATGACGATTTATACAATTGGACGCTTTACACAAACAAAAACATATTCCCCTGCATGCGAACGTGAAATTGTTGTTATATATTTTGGTGATTCCACACGAATTTAACACTTTTTTAAGAAATTAGACAAATCCCACGGAATTTGTAGATTTTATTCAAATTTATATAGTTATAAATCTCGCAACAAGGAAATTTTTTGAAAGATTTTGGTTAGTGGGGAAAATCGAAACCAGTGATATAATACAGTTCAGTCATGTATATTAAACACTCTGTGAAAGAATTAGCACAATCGGTTGGAATACAGAGATTTTATTAACGTTTTAAAAAAAATCGTTTTTTACCGCAAGAAATGACGATTTATACAATTGGACGCTTTACACAAACAAACCCACAATCCCCTGCATGCGAACGTGAAATTATTGTTATATATAGGTGATTCCACACGAATTTAACACTTTTTTAAGAAATTAGACAAATCCCACGGAATTTGTAGATTTTATTCATATTTATATAGTTATAAATCTCGCAAAAAAGAAATTTTTTGAAAGATTTTTGGTTAGTAGGGAAAATCGAAACCGGAGACATAATACTGTTTAGTCATGTATATTAAACACTCTGTGAAAAATTTAGCACAATCGGTTGGAATACAGAGATTTGATTAAGATTTATAGAAAGATCGTTTTTTTTACCGCAAGAAACGACGATTTTCACAATTGGACGATTTACACATACAAACCCATATTCCTCAGCATGAGAACGTGAAATTGTTGTGATATATAGGTGATTCCACACGAATTTAACAATTTTTTAAGAAATTAGACAAATCCTACGGAATTTGTAGATTTTATTCATATTTATATAGTTATAAATCTCGCAAAAACGAAATTTTTTGAAAGATTTTGGTTAGTGGGGAAAATCGAAACCGGTGACATAATACTGTTTAGTCATGTATATTAAAAGCTCTATGCAAAGAATTAGCACAATCGGTTGGAATACAGAGATTTTATTAACGTTTATACAAAAAATCGTGTTTTTACCGCAAGAAATGACGATTAATACAATTGGACGTTTTACACAAACAAACTCACATTCCCCTGCATGCGAACGTGAAATTGTTATATTTAGGTGATTCCACACGATTTTAACACTTTTTTAAGAATTTAGACAAATCCCACGGAATTTGTAGAGTTTATTCATATTTATATAGTTATAAATCTCGCAATAACGAAATTTTTTGAAAAATTTTGGTTAGTGGGGAAAATCGAAACCAGTGACATAATACTGTTTAGTCATGTATATTAAATACTCTGTGCAAGAATTAGCACAATCGGTTTAAATATAGAGATTTTATTAACATTTATAGAAAAATCGTGTTTTTACCGCAAGAAACGACGATTTTTACAATTGGACGCTTTACCCAAACAAACCCATATTCCCCTGCATGCGAACGTGAAATTGTTGTTATATATAGGTGATTCCACACGAATTTTACACTTTTTTAAGAAATTAGACAAATCCCACGGAATTTGTAGATTTTATTCATATTTATATAGTTATAAATCTCGCAAAAACGAAATTTTTTGAATGATTTTGATTAGAGGGGAAAATCGAAACCGGTGACATAATACTGTTAAGTCATGTATATTAAACACTCTGTGAAAGAATTAGCACAATCGGTTGGAATACATAGGTTTTATTAACTTTTATAAAAAAATCGTTTTTTTTACCGCATGAAACGACGATTTTCACAATTGGACGATTTACACATACAAACCTACATTCCCCAGCATGCGAACGTGATATTGTTGTTATATATAGGTGATCCCACACGAATTTGACACTTTTTTAAGAAATTAGACAAATCCCACTGATTTTGTAAATTTTACTCATATTTATATTGTTATAAATCTCGCAAAAACGAAATTTTTTGAAAGATTTTTGGTTAGTGGGGAAAATCGAAACCGGTGATATAATACTGTTTTGTCATGTATATTAAACACCCTGTGCAAAAATTAGCACAATCGGTTGGAATACAGAGATTTTATTAACGTTTATAGAAAAATCGTGTTTTTTACCGCAAGAAACGACGATTTATAAAATTGGACGCTTTACACAAACAAACCCACATTCCCCTGCATGCGAACGTGATATTGTTGTTATATATAGGTGATTCCACACGAATTTAACACTTTTTTAAGAAATTAGACAAATCCCAGGGAATTTGTAGATTTTATTCATATTTATATAGTTATAAATCTCGCAAAAACGAAATTTTTTGAAAGATTTTGGTTAGTGGGGAAAATCGAAACCAGTGATATAATACTGTTTAGTCATGTATATTAAACACTCTATGCAAGAATTAGCACAATCGTTTGGAATACAGAGATTTTATTAACGTTTATAAAAAATCGTGTTATTACCGCAAGAAATGACGATTTATACAAATGGACGCTCTACACAAACAAACCCATATTCCCCTGCATGCGAACGTGAAATTGTTGTTATATATAGGTGAATCCACACGAATTTAACACTTTTTTAAGAAATTCGACAAATCCCACGGAATTTGTAGATTTTTTTCATATTTATATAGTTATAAATATCGCAAAACCGAAATTTTTTGAAAGATTTTGATTAGTGGGGAAAATCGAAACCAGTGACATAATACTTTTTAGTCATGTACATTAAACAATCTGTGAAAGAATTAGCACAATCGGATGGAATATAGAGATTTTATTAACATTTATTGAAAAATCGTGTTTTTACCGCATGAAACGACGATTTTTACAATTGGACGATTTACACAAACAAACCAATATTCCCCAGCATGCGAACGTGAAATTGTTGTTATATATAGGTGATTCCACACGATTTTAACACTTTTAAGAAATTAGACAAATCCCACAGAATTTGTAGATTTTATTCATATTTATATAGTTATAAATCTCGCAAAAACGAAATTTTTTTTTAAAGATTTTGGTTAGTGGGGAAAATCGAAACCAGTGATATAATACTGTTTAGTCATGTATATTAAACACTCTGTGAAAGAATTAGCACTATCAGTTGGAATACTGAGATTTTATTACCATTTATAGAAAAGTCGTGTTTTTACCGCAAGAAACGACGATTTTCACAATTGGACGATTTACACATACAAACCCATATTCCTCAGCATGCGAACGTGAAATTGTTGTGATATATAGGTGATTCCACACGATTTTAATACTTTTTTAAGAAATTAGACAAATCCCACGGAATTTGTAGAGTTTATTCATATTTATATAGTTATAAATCTCGCAAAAACGAACTTTTTTGGAAGATTTTGGTTAGTGGGGAAAATCGAAACCAGTGACTGTTTAGTCATGTATATTAAACAATCTGTGAAAGAATTAGCACAATCGGTTGGAATACAGAGATTTTATTAACATTTATAGAAAAATCGTGTTTTTACCGCATGAAACGACGATTTTCACAATTGGACGGTTTACACATACAAATCCCATATTCCTCAGCATGCGAACGTGAAATTGTTGTGATATATAGGTGATTCCACACGAATATAACACTTTTTTAAGAAATTAGACAAATCCCACAGAATTTGTAAGTGTTATTCATTATTAAGTAGTTAAAAATCTCGCAAAAACGAAATTTTTTTTAAAGATTTTCGTTTGTGGGGAAAATCGATACCAGGGATATAATACTGTTCAATCATGTATATTGAATATCTGTGCAAGAATTAGCACAATCGGTTGGAATACAGAGATTTTATTAACGTTTATAGAAAAATCGCGTTTTTACCTCAAGAAACGACGATTTATACAATTGGACGCTTTACCCAAACAAACCCATATTCCCCTGCATGCGAACGTGAAATTGTTGTTATATATAGGTGATTCCACACGAATTTAACACTTTTTTAAGAAATTAGACAAATGCCACGGAATTTGTAGATTTTATTCATATTTATATAGTTATAAATCTCGCAAAAACGAAATTTTTTGAAAGATTTTGATTAGTGGGGAAAATCCAAAACCGGTGACATAATACTGTTTAGTCATGTATATTAAACACTCTGTGAAAGAATTAGCACAATCGGTTGGAATACAGAGATTTTATTAACATTAAAAAAAAATCGTGTTTTTACCGCAAGAAACGACGATTTTCACAATTGGACAATTTACACATACAAACCCATATTCCTCAGCATGCGAACGTGAAATTGTTGTGATATATAGGTGATTCCACACGAATTTAAAACTTTTTTTAGAAATTAGACAAATCCCACGGAATTTGTAGATTTTATTCATATTTATATAGTTATAAATCTCGCAAAAACGAAATTTTTTGAAAGATATTCGTTTGTTGGAAAAATCGAAACCGGTGATATAATACAGATCAGTCATGTATATTAAACACTCTGTGAAAGAATTAGCACAATCGGTTGGAATACAGGGATTTTATTAACATTTATAGAAAAATCGTTTTTTTTACCGCAAGAAACGACGATTTTCACATTTGGACGATTTACACATACAAACCCATATTCCTCAGCATGCGAACGTGAAATTGTTGTGATATATAGGTGATTCCAAACGAATTTAACACTTTTTTAAGAAAATAGACAAATCCTACGGATTTTGTAGATTTTATTCATATTTATTTAGTTATAAATCTCGCAAAAACGAAATTTTTTTAAAGATTTTTGATTAGTGGGGAAAATCGAAACCGGTGATATAATACTGTTTAGTCATGTATATTAAACACTCTGTGAAAGAATTAGCACTAATGGTTGGAATACTGAGATTTTATTAACATTTATGGAAAAGTCGTGTTTTTACCGCAAGAAACGAAGATTTTCACAATAGGACGATTTACACATACAAACCCATATTCCTCAGCATGCGAACGTGAAATTGTTGTGATATATAGGTGATTCCACACGATTTTAACACTTTTTTAAGAAATTAGACAAATCCCACGGAATTTGTAGAGTTTATTCATATTTATATAGTTATAAATCTCGCAAAAACGAAATTTTTTGGAAGATTTTGGTTAGTGGGGAAAATTGAAACCAGTGACTGTTTAGTCATGTATATTAAACAATCTGTGAAAGAATTAGCACTATCGGTTGGAATACAGAGATTTTATTAACATTTATAGAAAAATCGTGTTTTTACCGCAAGAAACGAAGATTTTCACAATTGGACGGTTTACACATACAAATCCCATATTCCTCAGCATGCGAACGTGAAATTGTTGTGATATATAGGTGATTCCACACGAATATAACAATTTTAAGAAATTAGATAAATCCCACAGAATTTGTAAATTTTATTCATTATTATGTAGTTAAAAATCTCGCAAAAACGAAATTTTTTGAAACATTTTCGTTTGTGGGGAAAATCGAAACCAGGGATATAATACTGTTCAATCATGTATATTGAATATCTGTGCAAGAATTAGCACAATCGGTTGGAATACAGAGGTTTTATTAACGTTTATAGAAAAATGTGTTTTTACCGCAAGAAACGACGATTTATACAATTGGACGCTTTACACAAACAAACCCACATTCCCCTGCATGCGAACGTGAAATTGTTGTTATATGTAGGTGATTCCACACGAATTTAACACTTGTTTAAGAAATTAGACAAATGCCACGGAATTTGTAGATTTTATTCATATTTATATAGTTATAAATCTCGCAAAAACGAAATTTTTTGAAAGATTTTGATTAGTGGGGAAAATCGAAACCGGTGACATAATACTGTTTAGTCATGTATATTAAACACTCTGTGAAAGAATTAGCACAATCGGTTGGAATACAGAGATTTTATTAACATTTATAAAAAAATCGTTTTTTTTACCGCAAGAAACGACGATTTTCACAATTGGACGATTTACACATACAAACCCATATTCCTCAGCATGCGAACGTGAAATTGTTGTGATATATAGGTGATTCCACTCGAATATAACACTTTTTTAAGAAATTAGACAAATCCCACGGAATTTGTAGATTTTATTCAGATTTATATAGTTATAATTCTCGCAAAAACGAAATTTTTTAAAGATTTTTGGTTAGTGGGGAAAATCGAAACCAGGGATATAATACTGTTCAATCATGTATATTGAACACTCTATGCAAGAATTAGCACAATCGGTTGGAATACAGAGTTTTTATTAACGTTTATAGAAAAATCGTGTTTTTACCGCTAGAATCGACGATTTACACAATTGGACGCTTTACACAAACAAACCCATATTCCCCTGAATGCGAAAGTGAAATTGATGTTATATATAGGTGATTCCACACGAATTGAACACTTTTTTAAGAAATTAGACAAATCCCACGGAATTTGTAAAATTTATTCATAATTATGTAGTTAAAATTTTCGCAAAAACGAAATTTTTTGAAAGATTTTCGTTTGTGGGGAAAATCGAAACCAGGGACATAATACTGTTTATTAATGTATATTAAACACTCTGTGAAAGAATTAGCACAATCGGTTGCAATACAGAGATTTTATTAACATTTATAGAAAAATCGTGTTTTTACCGCATCAAACGACGAATTTTACAATTGGATGATTTACACATACAAACCCACATTCCCCTGCATGCGAACGTGAAATTGTAGTTATATATAGGTGATTCCACACGTATTTAACACATTTTTAAGAAATTAGACAAATCCCACGGAATTTGTAGATTTTATTCATATTTATATAGTTATAAATCTCGCAAAAACGAAATTTTTTGAAAGATTTTGGGTAGTGGGAAAATCGAAACCAGTGATATAATACTGTTTAGTCATGTATATTAAACACTCTATTCAAGAATTAGCACAATCGGTTGGAATACAGAGATTTTATTAACGTTTATAGAAAAATCGTGTTTTTACCGCAAGAAATGACGATTTATACAATTGGACGCTTTACACAAACAAACCCATATTCCCCTGCATGCGAACGTGAAATTGTTGTTATATATTTTGGTGATTCCACACGAATTTACCACTTGTTTAAGAAATGAGACAAATCCCACGGAATTTGTAAATTTTATTCAGATTTATATAGTTATTAATCTCGCAAAAACGAAATTTTTTGAAAGATTTTGGTTAGTGGGGAAAATCGAAACCAGTGACATAATACTGTTTAGTCATGTATATTAAACACTTTGTGAAAGAATTAGCACAATCGGTTGGAATACAGACGTTTTATTAACATTTATAGAAAAATCGTGTTTTTACCGCAAGAAATGACGATTTATACAATTGGACGCTTTACACAAACAAACCCACATTAACCTGCATGCGAGCGTAAAATTGTTGTTATATATAGGTGATTCCACATGAATTTAACACTTTTTTAAGATATTAGACAAATCCCACGGAATTTGTAGATTTTATTCAGATTTATATAGTTATAAATCTCGCAAAAACGAAATTTTTTGAAAGATTTTTGTTTAGTGGGGAAAATCAAAACCGGTGACATAATACTGTTTAGTCATGTATATTAAACACTCTGTGAAAGAATTAGCACAATCGGTTGGAATACAGAGATTTTATTAACATTTATAGAAAGATCGTTTTTTTTACCGCAAGAAACGACGATTTTCACAATTGGACGATTTACACATACAAACCCATATTCCTCAGCATGAGAACGTGAAATTGTTGTGATATATAGGTGATTCCACACGAATTTAACAATTTTTTAAGAAATTAGACAAATCTTACGGAATTTGTAGATTTTATTCATATTTATATAGTTATAAATCTCGCAAAAACGAAATTTTTTGATAGATTTTGGATAGTGGGGAAAATCGAAACCAGTGACAAAATACTGTTTAGTCATGTATATTAAAATCTCTATGCAAGAATTAGCACAATCGGTTGGAATACAGAGATTTTATTAACGTTTATACAAAAAATCGTGTTTTTACCGCAAGAAATGACGATTTATACAATTGGACGCTTTACACAAACAAACCCACATTCCCCTGGATGCGAACGTGAAATTGTTGTGATATATAGGTGATTCCACACGAATTTAACACTTTTTTAAGAAATTAGACAAATCCCACGGAATTTGTAGAGTTTATTCATATTTATATAGTTATAAATCTCGCAAAAACGAAATTTTTTGAAAGATTTTGGTTAGTGGGGAAAATCGAAACCAGTAACATAATACTGTTTAGTCATGTATATTAAACAGTCTGTGCAAGAATTAGCACAATCGGTTTAAATACAGAGATTTTATTAACATTTATAGAAAAATCGTGTTTATACCGCAAGAAACGACGATTTATACAATTGGACGCTTTACCCAAAGAAACCCATATTCCCCTGCATGCGAACGTGAAATTGTTGTAATATATAGGTGATTCCACACGAATTTTACACTTTTTTAAGAAATTAGACAAATCCCACGGAATTTGTAGATTTTATTCATATTTATATAGTTATAAATCTCGCAAAAACAAAATTTTTTTCAAAGATTTTGATTAGTGGGGAAAATCGAAACCGGTGACATAATACTGTTTAGTCATTTATATTAAACACTCTGTTAAAGAATTAGCACAATCGGTTGTAATACAGAGATTTTATTAACATTTATAAAAAAATCGTTTTTTTACCGCATGAAACGACGATTTTCACAATTGGACAATTTACACATACAAACCCATATTCCTCAGCACGCGAACGGTAAATTGTTGTGATATATAGGTGATCCCACACGAATTTGACACTTTTTTAAGAAATTAGACAAATCCCACGGAATTTGTAGATTTTATTCATATTTATATAGTTATAATTCTCGCAAAAACGAAATTTATTTAAAGATTTTTGGTTAGTGGGGAAAATCGAAACCAGGGATATAATACTGTTCAATCATGTATATTGAACACTCTATGCAAGAATTAGCACAATCGGTTGGAATACAGAGTTTTTATTAACGTTTATAGAAAAATCGTGTTTTTACCGCTAGAATCGACGATTTACACAATTGGACGCTTTACACAAACAAACCCATATTCCCCTGAATGCGAAAGTGAAATTGATGTTATATATAGGTGATTCCACACGAATTTAACACTTTTTTAAGAAATTAGACAAATCCCACGGAATTTGTAGATTTTATTCATAATTATGTAGTTAAAATTTTCGCAAAAACGAAATTTTTTGAAAGATTTTCGTTTGTGGGGAAAATCGAAACCAGGGACATAATACTGTTTATTAATGTATATTAAACACTCTGTGAAAGAATTAGCACAATCGGTTGCAATACAGAGATTTTATTAACATTTATAGAAAAATCGTGTTTTTACCGCATCAAACGACGATTTTTACAATTGGTTGATTTACACATACAAACCCACATTCCCCTGCATGCGAACGTGAAATTGTTGTTATATATAGGTGATTCCACACGTATTTAACACATTTTTAAGAAATTAGACAAATCCCACGGAATTTGTAGATTTTATTCATATTTATATAGTTATAAATCTCGCAAAAACGAAATTTTTTGAAAGATTTTGGGTAGTGGGAAAATCGAAACCAGTGATATAATACTGTTTAGTCATGTATATTAAACACTCTATTCAAGAATTAGCACAATCGGTTGGAATACAGAGATTTTATTAACGTTTATAGAAAAATCGTGTTTTTACCGCAAGAAATGACGATTTATACAATTGGACGCTTTACACAAACAAACCCATATTCCCCTGCATGCGAATGTGAAATTGTTGTTATATATTTTGGTGATTCCACACGAATTTAACACTTGTTTAAGAAATGAGACAAATCCCACGGAATTTGTAAATTTTATTCAGATTTATATAGTTATAAATCTCGCAAAAACGAAATTTTTTGAAAGATTTTGGTTAGTGGGGAAAATCGAAACCAGTGACATAATACTGTTTAGTCATGTATATTAAACACTTTGTGAAAGAATTAGCACAATCGGTTGGAATACAGACGTTTTATTAACATTTATAGAAAAATCGTGTTTTTACCGCAAGAAATGACGATTTATACAATTGGACGCTTTACACAAACAAACTCACATTCCCCTGCATGCGAGCGTAAAATTGTTGTTATATATAGGTGATTCCACATGAATTTAACACTTTTTTAAGATATTAGACAAATCCCACGGAATTTGTAGATTTTATTCAGATTTATATAGTTATAAATCTCGCAAAAAGGAAAATTTTTGAAAGATTTTGGTTAGTGGGTAAAATCGAAACCAGTGATATAATACAGTTCAGACATGTATATTAAACACTCTGTGAAAGAATTAGCACAATCGGTTGGAATACAGAGATTTTATTAACGTTTATAGAAAAATCGTGTTTTTACCGCAAGAAATGACGATTTATACAATTGGACGCTTTACACAAAGAAACCCACAATCCCCTGCTTGCGAACGTGAAATTGTTGTTATATATAGGTGATTCCACACGAATTTAACACTTTTTTAAGAAATTAGACAAATCCCACGGAATTTGTAGATTTTATTCATATTTATATAGTTATAAATCTCGCAAAAACGAAATTTTTTGAAAGATTTTTGTTTAGTGGGGAAAATCAAAACCGGTGACATAATACTGTTTAGTCATGTATATTAAACACTCTGTGAAAGAATTTACACAATCGGTTGGAATACAGAGATTTTATTAACATTTATAGAAAGATCGTTTTTTTTACCGCAAGAAACGACGATTTTCACAATTGGACGATTTACACATACAAACCCATATTCCTCAGCATGAGAACGTGAAATTGTTGTGATATATAGGTGATTCCACACGAATTTAACAATTTTTTAAGAAATTAGACAAATCTTACGGAATTTGTAGATTTTATTCATATTTATATAGTTATAAATCTCGCAAAAACGAAATTTTTTGATAGATTTTGGATAGTGGGGAAAATCGAAACCAGTGACAAAATACAGTTTAGTCATGTATATTAAAATCTCTATGCAAGAATTAGCACAATCGGTTGGAATACAGAGATTTTATTAACGTTTATACAAAAAATCGTGTTTTTACCGCAAGAAATGACGATTTATACAATTGGACGCTTTACACAAACAAACCCACATTCCCCTGGATGCGAACGTGAAATTGTTGTGATATATAGGTGATTCCACACGAATTTAACACTTTTTTAAGAAATTAGACAAATCCCACGGAATTTGTAGAGTTTATTCATATTTATATAGTTATAAATCTCGCAAAAACGAAATTTTTTGAAAGATTTTGGTTTGTGGGGAAAATCGAAACCAGTGACATAATACTGTTTAGTCATGTATATTAAACAGTCTGTGCAAGAATTAGCACAATCGGTTTAAATACAGAGATTTTATTAACATTTATAGAAAAATCGTGTTTATACCGCAAGAAACGACGATTTATACAATTGGACGCTTTACCCAAACAAACCCATATTCCCCTGCATGCGAACGTGAAATTGTTGTAATATATAGGTGATTCCACACGAATTTTACACTTTTTTAAGAAATTAGACAAATCCCACGGAATTTGTAGATTTTATTCATATTTATATAGTTATAAATCTCGCAAAAACAAAATTTTTTTCAAAGATTTTGATTAGTGGGGAAAATCGAAACCGGTGACATAATACTGTTTAGTCATTTATATTAAACACTCTGTTAAAGAATTAGCACAATCGGTTGGAATACAGAGATTTTATTAACATTTATAAAAAAATCGTTTTTTTTACCGCATGAAACGACGATTTTCACAATTGGACAATTTACACATACAAACCCATATTCCTCAGCACGCGAACGGTAAATTGTTGTGATATATAGGTGATCCCACACGAATTTGACACTTTTTTAAGAAATTAGACAAATCCCACTGATTTTGTAAATTTTACTCATATTTATATAGTTATAAATCTCGCAAAAACGAAATTTTTTGAAAGATTTTTGGTTAGTAGGGAAAATCGAAACCGGTTATATAATACTATTTAGTCATGTATGTTAAACACTCTGTGCAAAAATTAGCACAATCGGTTGGAATACAGAGATTTTATTAACGTTTATAGAAAAATCGTGTTTTTACCGCAAGTAACGACGATTTATACAATTGGACGCTTTACACAAACAAACCTACATTCCCCAGCATGCGAACGTGAAATTGTTGTTATATATAGGTGATTCCACACGAATTTAACACTTTTTTAAGTAATTAGACAAATCCCACTGAATTTGTAGATTTTATTCATATTTATATAGTTATAAAGCTCGCAAAAACGATTTTTTGAAAGATTTTCGTTTGTGGGGAAAATCGAAACCTGGGATATAATACTGTTCAATCATGTATATTGAACAGTCTGTGCAAGAACTAGCACAATCGGTTTTAATACAGAGATTTTATTAACGTTTATAGAAAAATCTAGATTTTACCGCAAGAAACGACGATTGGACGCTTTACCCAAACAAACCCATATTCCCCTGCATGCGAACGTGAAATTGTTGTTATATATAGATGATTTCACACGAATTTAATACTTTTTTAAGAAATTAGACAAATCCCACGGAATTTGTAGATTTTATTCATATTTATATAATTATAAATCTCGCAAAAACGAAATTTTTTGATAGATTTTGGATAGTGGGGAAAATCGAAACCAGTGACAAAATACTGTTTAGTCATGTATATTAAAATCTCTATGCTAGAATTAGCACAATCGGTTGGAATACAGAGATTTTATTAACGTTTATACAAAAAATCGTGTTTTTACCGCAAGAAATGACGATTTATACAATTGGACGCTTTACACAAACAAACCCACATTCCCCTGGATGCGAACGTGAAATTGTTGTGATATATAGATGATTCCACACGAATTTAACACTTTTTTAAGAAATTAGACAAATCCCACGGAATTTGTAGAGTTTATTCATATTTATATAGTTATAAATCTCGCAAAAACGAAATTTTTTGAAAGATTTTGGTTAGTGGGGAAAATCGAAACCAGTGACATAATACTGTTTAGTCATGTATATTAAACAGTCTGTGCAAGAATTAGCACAATCGGTTTAAATACAGGGATTTTATTAACATTTATAGAAAAATCGTGTTTATACCGCAAGAAACGACGATTTATACAATTGGACGCTTTATCCAAACAAACCCATATTCCCCTGCATGCGAACGTGAAATTGTTGTAATATATAGGTGATTCCACACGAATTTTACACTTTTTTAAGAAATTAGACAAATCCCACGGAATTTGTAGATTTTATTCATATTTATATAGTTATAAAACTCGCAAAAACAAAATTTTTTCAAAGATTTTGATTAGTGGGGAAAATCGAAACCGGTGACATAATACTGTTTAGTCATTTATATTAAACACTCTGTTAAAGAATTAGCACAATCGGTTGGAATACAGAGATTTTATTAACATTTATAAAAAAATCGTTTTTTTTACCGCATGAAACGACGATTTTCACAATTGGACAATTTACACATACAAACCCATATTCCTCAGCACGCGAACGGTAAATTGTTGTGATATATAGGTGATCCCACACGAATTTGACACTTTTTTAAGAAATTAGACAAATCCCACTGATTTTGTAAATTTTACTCATATTTATATAGTTATAAATCTCGCAAAAACGAAATTTTTTGAAAGATTTTTGGTTAGTAGGGAAAATCGAAACCGGTGATATAATACTATTTAGTCATGTATGTTAAACACTCTGTGCAAAAATTAGCACAATCGGTTGGAATACAGAGATTTTATTAACGTTTAAAAAAAAATCGTGTTTTTACCGCAAGAAACGACGATTTACACAATTGGACGCTTTACACAAACAAACCTACATTCCCCAGCATGCGAACGTGAAATTGTTGTTATATATAGGTGATTCCACACGAATTTAACACTTTTTTAAGTAATTAGACAAATCCCACTGAATTTGTAGATTTTATTCATATTTATATAGTTATAAATCTCGCAAAAACGAAATTTTTGAAAGATTTTGTTTAGAGGGGAAAATAGAAACCAGTGACATAATACTGTTTAGTCATGTATATTAAACAGTCTGTGGAAAAATTAGCATAATCGGTTTAAATACAGAGATTTTATTAACATTTATAGAAAAATCGTGTTTTTAACGCAAGAAACGACGACTTTTACAATTGGACGATTTACACATACAAACCCATATTCCCCTGCATGCGAACGTGAAATTGTTGTTATATATAGGTGATTCCACACGAATTTAACACTTTTTTAAGAAATGAGACAAATCCCACGGAATTTGTAGATTTTAATCATATTTATATTGTTATAAATCTCGCAAAAACGATTTTTTGAAAGATTTTCGTTTGTGGGGAAAATCGAAACCAGGGATATAATACTGTTCAATCATGTATATTGAACAGTCTGTGCAAGAACTAGCACAATCGGTTTTAATACAGAGATTTTATTAACGTTTATAGAAAAATCTAGTTTTTACCGCAAGAAACGACGATTGGACGCTTTACCCAAACAAACCCATATTCCCCTGCATGCGAACGTGAAATTGTTGTTATATATAGATGATTTCACACGAATTTAACACTTTTTTAAGAAATTAGACAAATCCCACGGAATTTGTAAATTTTATTCATATTTATATAATTATAAATCTCGCAAAAACGAAATTTTTTGAAAGATTTTGATTAGTGGGGAATATCGAAACCGGTGACATAATACTGTATAGTCATGTATATTAAACACTCTGTGAAATAATTAGCACAATCGGTTGGAATACAGAGATTTTATTAACATTTATAGAAAAATCGTTTTTTTACCGCAAGAAACGACGATTTTCACAATTGGACGATTTACACATTCAAACCCATAATCCTCAGCATGCGAACGTGAAATTGTTGTCATTAATAGGTGATTCCACACGAATTTAACACTTTTTTAAGAAATTAGACAAATCCTACGGAATTTGTAGATTTTATTCATATTTATATTGTTATAAATCTCGCAAAAACGAAATTTTTTGAAACATTTTTGGTTAGTGGGGAAAATCGAAACCGGTGATATAATACTGTTTAGTCATGTATATTAAACACCCTGTGCAAAAATTAGCACAATCGGTTGGAATACAGAGATTTTATTAACGTTTGTAGAAAAATCGTTTTTTTACCGCAAGAAACGACGATTTTCACAATTGGACGATTTACACATTCAAACCCATAATCCTCAGCATGCGAACGTGAAATTGTTGTTATATATAGGTGATTCCACACGAATTTAACAATTTTTTAAGAAATTAGACAAATCTTACGGAATTTGAAGATTTTATTCATATTTATATAGTTATAAATCTCGCAAAAACGAAATTTTTTGATAGATTTTGGATAGTGGGGAAAATCGAAACCAGTGACAAAATACTGTTTAGTCATGTATATTAAAATCTCTATGCTAGAATTAGCACAATCGGTTGGAATACAGAGATTTTATTAACGTTTATACAAAAAATCGTGTTTTTACCGCAAGAAATGACGATTTATACAATTGGACGCTTTACACAAACAAACCCACATTCCCCTGGATGCGAACGTGAAATTGTTGTGATATACAGGTGATTCCACACGAATTTAACACTTTTTTAAGAAATTAGACAAATCCCACGGAATTTGTAGAGTTTATTCATATTTATATAGTTATAAATCTCGCAAAAACGAAATTTTTTGAAAGATTTTGGTTAGTGGGGAAAATCGAAACCAGTGACATAATACTGTTTAGTCATGTATATTAAACACTTTGTGAAAGAATTAGCACTATCGGTTGGAATACAGACGTTTTATTAACATTTATAGAAAAATCGTGTTTTTACCGCAAGAAATGACGATTTATACAATTGGACGCTTTACACAAACAAACCCACATTCCCCTGCATGCGAACGTAAAATTGTTGTTATATATAGGTGATTCCACACGAATTTTACACTTTTTTAAGAAATTAGACAAATCCCACGGAATTTGTAGATTTTATTCAGATTTATATAGTTATAAATCTCGCAAAAAGGAAATTTTTTGAAAGATTTTGGTTAGTGGGGAAAATCGATACCTGTGATATAATACAGTTCAGACATGTATATTAAACACTCTGTGAAAGAATTAGCACAATCGGTTGGAATACAGAGATTTTATTAACGTTTATAGAAAAATCGTGTTTTTACCGGAAGAAATGACGATTTATACAATTGGACGCTTTACACAAACACACCCATATTCCCCTGCATGCGAACGTGAAATTATTGTTATATATAGGTGATTCCACACGAATGTAACACTTTTTTAAGAAATTAGACAAATCCCACGGAATTTGTAGATTTTATTCATATTTATATAGTTATAAATCTCGCAAAAACGAAATTTTTTGAAAGATTTTTGGTTAGTGGGGAAAATCGAAACCGGTGACATAATACTGTTTAGTCATGTATAATAAACACTCTGTGAAAGAATTAGCACAATCGGTTGGAATACAGAGATTTTATTAACATTTATAGAATGATCGTTTTTTTTACGGCAAGAAACGACGATTTTCACAATTGAACGATTTACACATACAAACCCATATTCCTCAGCATGAGAACGTGAAATTGTTGTGATATATAGGTGATTCCACACGAATTTAACAATTTTTTAAGAAATTAGACAAATCCTACGGAATTTGTAGATTTTATTCATATTTATATAGTCATAAATCTCGCAAAAACGAAATTTTTTGAAAGATTTTGGTTAGTGGGGAAAATCGAAACCAGTGACATAATACTGTTTAGTCATATATATTAAAAACTCTATGCAAGAATTAGCACAATCGGTTGGTATACAGTGATTTTATTAACGTTTATAGAAAAAATCGTGTTTTCACCGCAAGAAATGACGATTTATACAATTGGACGCTTTACACAAACAAACCCACATAACCCTGGATGCGAACGTGAAATTGTTGTTATATATAGGTGATTCCACACGAATTTAACACTTTTTTAAGAAATTAGACAAATCCCACGGAATTTGTAGAGTTTATTCATATTTATATAGTTATAAATGTCGCAAAAACGAAATTTTTTGAAAGATTTTGGTTAGTGGGGAAAATCGAAACCTGTGACATAATACTGTTTAGTCATGTATTTTAAACAGTCTGTGCAAGAATTAGCACAATCGGTTTAAATACAGAGATTTTATTAACATTTATAGAAAAATCGTGTTTTTACCGCAAGAAACGACGATTTATACAATTGGACGCTTTACCCAAACAAACCCATATTCCCCTACATGCGAACGTGAAATTGTTGTAATATATAGGTGATTCCACACGAATTTTACACTTTTTTAAGAAATGCGACAAATCCCACGGAATTTGTAAATTTTATTCAGATTTATATAGTTATAAATCTCGCAAAAACGAAATTTTTGAAAGATTTTGATTAGTGGGGAAAATCGAAACCGGTGACATAATACTGTTTAGTCATGTATATTAAACACTCTGTTAAAGAATTAGCACAATCGGTTGGAATACAGAGATTTTATTAACATTTATAAAAAAATCGTTTTTTTACCCCATGAAACGACGATTTTTACAATTGGACGATTTACACATACAAACCCATATTCCTCAGCACGCGAACGTGAAATTGTTGTGATATATAGGTGATCCCACACGAATTTGACACTTTTTTAAGAAATTAGACAAATCCCACTGATTTTGTAAATTTTACTCATATTTATATAGTTATAAATCTCGCAAAAACGAAATTTTTTGAAAGACTTTTGGTTAGTAGGGAAAATCGAAACCGGTGATATAATACTATTTAGTCATGTATATTAAACACTCTGTGCAAAAATTAGCACAATCGGTTGGAATACAGAGATTTTATTAACGTTTATAGAAAAATCGTGTTTTTACCGCAAGAAACGACGATTTATACAATTGGACGCTTTACACAAACAAACCTACATTCCCCAGCATGCGAACGTGAAATTGTTGTTATATATAGGTGATTCCACTCGAATTTAACACTTTTTTAAGTAATTAGACAAATCCCACTGAATTTGTAGATTTTATTCATATTTATATAGTTATAAATCTCGCAAAAACGAAATTTTTTGAAAGATTTTGGTTAGAAGGGAAATCGAAACCAGTGACATAATACTGTTTAGTCATGTATATTAAACAGTCTGTGAAAAAACTAGCACAATCGGTTTAAATACAGAGATTTTATTAACATTTATAGAAAAATCGTGTTTTTAACGCAAGAAACGACGATTTTTACAATTGGACGATTTACACATACAAACCCATATTCCCCTGCATGCGAACGTGAAATTGTTGTTATATATAGGTGATTCCACACGAATTTAACACTTTTTAAGAAATGAGACAAATCCCACGGAATTTGTAGTTTTTAATCATATTTATATTGTTATAAATCTCGCAAAAACGATTTTTTGAAAGATTTTCGTTTGTGGGAAAATCGAAACCAGGGATATAATACTGTTCAATCATGTATATTGAACACTCTGTGCAAGAATTAGCACAATCGGTTGGAATACAGAGATTTTATTAACGTTAATAGAAAAATCGTGTTTTTACCGCAAGAAACGACGACTGGACGCTTTACCCAAACAAACCCATATTCCCCTGCATTCGAAAGTGAAATTGTTGTTATATATAGAAGATTTCACACGAATTTAACACTTTTTTAAGAAATTAGACAAATCCCACGGAATTTGTAGATTTTAATCTTATTTATATAATTATAAATCTCGCAAAAACGAAATTTTTTGAAAGATTTTGATTAGTGGGGAATATCGAAACCGGTGACATAATACTGTTTAGTCATATATATTAAAGACTCTGTGAAATAATTAGCACAATCGTTTGGAATACAGAGGTTTTATTAACATTTATAAAAAAATCGTTTTTTTACCGCAAGAAACGACGATTTTCACAATTGGACGATTTACACATACAAACCCATATTCCTCAGCATGCGAACGTGTAATTGTTGTGATATATAGGTGATTCCACACGAATTTAACACTTTTTTAAGAAATTAGACAAATCCTACGGAATTTGTAGATTTTATTCATATTTATATAGTTATAAATCTCGCAAAAACGAAATTTTTTCAAACATTTTTGGTTAGTGGTTAAAATCGAAACCGGTGATATAATACTGTTTAGTCATGTATATTAAACACCCTGTGCAAAAATTAGCACAATCGGTTGGAATACAGAGATTTTATTAACGTTTATAGAAAAATCGTGTTTCTACCGCAAGAAACGACGATTTATACAATTGGACGCTTTACACAAACAAACCCAGATTCCCCTGCATGCGATCGTGAAATTGTTGTTATATATAGGTGATTCCACACGAATTTAACACTTTTTTAAGAAATGAGACAAATCCCACGGAATTTGTAGATTTTAATCATAATTATATTGTTATAAATCTCGCAAAAACGATTTTTTGAAAGATTTTCGTTTGTGGGGAAAATCGAAACCAGGGATATAATACTGTTCAATCATGTATATTGAACAGTCTGTGCAAGAACTAGCACAATCGGTTTTAATACAGAGATTTTATTAACGTTTATAGAAAAATCTAGTTTTTACCGCAAGAAACGACGATTGGACGCTTTACCCAAACAAACCCATATTCCCCTGCATGCGAACGTGAAATTGTTGTTATATATAGATGATTTCACACGAATTTAACACTTTTTTAAGAAATTAGACAAATCCCACGGAATTTGTAAATTTTATTCATATTTATATAATTATAAATCTCGCAAAAACGAAATTTTTTGAAAGATTTTGATTAGTGGGGAATATCGAAACCGGTGACATAATACTGTATAGTCATGTATATTAAACACTCTGTGAAATAATTAGCACAATCGGTTGGAATACAGAGATTTTATTAACATTTATAGAAAAATCGTTTTTTTACCGCAAGAAACGACGATTTTCACAATTGGACGATTTACACATTCAAACCCATAATCCTCAGCATGCGAACGTGAAATTGTTGTCATTAATAGGTGATTCCACACGAATTTAACACTTTTTTAAGAAATTAGACAAATCCTACGGAATTTGTAGATTTTATTCATATTTATATTGTTATAAATCTCGCAAAAACGAAATTTTTTGAAACATTTTTGGTTAGTGGGGAAAATCGAAACCGGTGATATAATACTGTTTAGTCATGTATATTAAACACCCTGTGCAAAAATTAGCACAATCGGTTGGAATACAGAGATTTTATTAACGTTTGTAGAAAAATCGTTTTTTTACCGCAAGAAACGACGATTTTCACAATTGGACGATTTACACATTCAAACCCATAATCCTCAGCATGCGAACGTGAAATTGTTGTTATATATAGGTGATTCCACACGAATTTAACAATTTTTTAAGAAATTAGACAAATCTTACGGAATTTGAAGATTTTATTCATATTTATATAGTTATAAATCTCGCAAAAACGAAATTTTTTGATAGATTTTGGATAGTGGGGAAAATCGAAACCAGTGACAAAATACTGTTTAGTCATGTATATTAAAATCTCTATGCTAGAATTAGCACAATCGGTTGGAATACAGAGATTTTATTAACGTTTATACAAAAAATCGTGTTTTTACCGCAAGAAATGACGATTTATACAATTGGACGCTTTACACAAACAAACCCACATTCCCCTGGATGCGAACGTGAAATTGTTGTGATATACAGGTGATTCCACACGAATTTAACACTTTTTTAAGAAATTAGACAAATCCCACGGAATTTGTAGAGTTTATTCATATTTATATAGTTATAAATCTCGCAAAAACGAAATTTTTTGAAAGATTTTGGTTAGTGGGGAAAATCGAAACCAGTGACATAATACTGTTTAGTCATGTATATTAAACACTTTGTGAAAGAATTAGCACTATCGGTTGGAATACAGACGTTTTATTAACATTTATAGAAAAATCGTGTTTTTACCGCAAGAAATGACGATTTATACAATTGGACGCTTTACACAAACAAACCCACATTCCCCTGCATGCGAACGTAAAATTGTTGTTATATATAGGTGATTCCACACGAATTTTACACTTTTTTAAGAAATTAGACAAATCCCACGGAATTTGTAGATTTTATTCAGATTTATATAGTTATAAATCTCGCAAAAAGGAAATTTTTTGAAAGATTTTGGTTAGTGGGGAAAATCGATACCTGTGATATAATACAGTTCAGACATGTATATTAAACACTCTGTGAAAGAATTAGCACAATCGGTTGGAATACAGAGATTTTATTAACGTTTATAGAAAAATCGTGTTTTTACCGGAAGAAATGACGATTTATACAATTGGACGCTTTACACAAACACACCCATATTCCCCTGCATGCGAACGTGAAATTATTGTTATATATAGGTGATTCCACACGAATGTAACACTTTTTTAAGAAATTAGACAAATCCCACGGAATTTGTAGATTTTATTCATATTTATATAGTTATAAATCTCGCAAAAACGAAATTTTTTGAAAGATTTTTGGTTAGTGGGGAAAATCGAAACCGGTGACATAATACTGTTTAGTCATGTATAATAAACACTCTGTGAAAGAATTAGCACAATCGGTTGGAATACAGAGATTTTATTAACATTTATAGAATGATCGTTTTTTTACGGCAAGAAACGACGATTTTCACAATTGAACGATTTACACATACAAACCCATATTCCTCAGCATGAGAACGTGAAATTGTTGTGATATATAGGTGATTCCACACGAATTTAACAATTTTTTAAGAAATTAGACAAATCCTACGGAATTTGTAGATTTTATTCATATTTATATAGTCATAAATCTCGCAAAAACGAAATTTTTTGAAAGATTTTGGTTAGTGGGGAAAATCGAAACCAGTGACATAATACTGTTTAGTCATATATATTAAAAACTCTATGCAAGAATTAGCACAATCGGTTGGTATACAGTGATTTTATTAACGTTTATAGAAAAAATCGTGTTTTCACCGCAAGAAATGACGATTTATACAATTGGACGCTTTACACAAACAAACCCACATAACCCTGGATGCGAACGTGAAATTGTTGTTATATATAGGTGATTCCACACGAATTTAACACTTTTTTAAGAAATTAGACAAATCCCACGGAATTTGTAGAGTTTATTCATATTTATATAGTTATAAATGTCGCAAAAACGAAATTTTTTGAAAGATTTTGGTTAGTGGGGAAAATCGAAACCTGTGACATAATACTGTTTAGTCATGTATTTTAAACAGTCTGTGCAAGAATTAGCACAATCGGTTTAAATACAGAGATTTTATTAACATTTATAGAAAAATCGTGTTTTTACCGCAAGAAACGACGATTTATACAATTGGACGCTTTACCCAAACAAACCCATATTCCCCTACATGCGAACGTGAAATTGTTGTAATATATAGGTGATTCCACACGAATTTTACACTTTTTTAAGAAATGCGACAAATCCCACGGAATTTGTAAATTTTATTCAGATTTATATAGTTATAAATCTCGCAAAAACGAAATTTTTGAAAGATTTTGATTAGTGGGGAAAATCGAAACCGGTGACATAATACTGTTTAGTCATGTATATTAAACACTCTGTTAAAGAATTAGCACAATCGGTTGGAATACAGAGATTTTATTAACATTTATAAAAAAATCGTTTTTTTACCCCATGAAACGACGATTTTTACAATTGGACGATTTACACATACAAACCCATATTCCTCAGCACGCGAACGTGAAATTGTTGTGATATATAGGTGATCCCACACGAATTTGACACTTTTTTAAGAAAATAGACAAATCCCACTGATTTTGTAAATTTTACTCATATTTATATAGTTATAAATCTCGCAAAAACGAAATTTTTTGAAAGACTTTTGGTTAGTAGGGAAAATCGAAACCGGTGATATAATACTATTTAGTCATGTATATTAAACACTCTGTGCAAAAATTAGCACAATCGGTTGGAATACAGAGATTTTATTAACGTTTATAGAAAAATCGTGTTTTTACCGCAAGAAACGACGATTTATACAATTGGACGCTTTACACAAACAAACCTACATTCCCCAGCATGCGAACGTGAAATTGTTGTTATATATAGGTGATTCCACTCGAATTTAACACTTTTTTAAGTAATTAGACAAATCCCACTGAATTTGTAGATTTTATTCATATTTATATAGTTATAAATCTCGCAAAAACGAAATTTTTTGAAAGATTTTGGTTAGAAGGGAAAATCGAAACCAGTGACATAATACTGTTTAGTCATGTATATTAAACAGTCTGTGAAAAAACTAGCACAATCGGTTTAAATACAGAGATTTTATTAACATTTATAGAAAAATCGTGTTTTTAACGCAAGAAACGACGATTTTTACAATTGGACGATTTACACATACAAACCCATATTCCCCTGCATGCGAACGTGAAATTGTTGTTATATATAGGTGATTCCACACGAATTTAACACTTTTTTAAGAAATGAGACAAATCCCACGGAATTTGTAGTTTTTAATCATATTTATATTGTTATAAATCTCGCAAAAACGATTTTTTGAAAGATTTTCGTTTGTGGGGAAAATCGAAACCAGGGATATAATACTGTTCAATCATGTATATTGAACACTCTGTGCAAGAATTAGCACAATCGGTTGGAATACAGAGATTTTATTAACGTTAATAGAAAAATCGTGTTTTTACCGCAAGAAACGACGACTGGACGCTTTACCCAAACAAACCCATATTCCCCTGCATTCGAAAGTGAAATTGTTGTTATATATAGAAGATTTCACACGAATTTAACACTTTTTTAAGAAATTAGACAAATCCCACGGAATTTGTAGATTTTAATCTTATTTATATAATTATAAATCTCGCAAAAACGAAATTTTTTGAAAGATTTTGATTAGTGGGGAATATCGAAACCGGTGACATAATACTGTTTAGTCATATATATTAAAGACTCTGTGAAATAATTAGCACAATCGTTTGGAATACAGAGGTTTTATTAACATTTATAAAAAAATCGTTTTTTTACCGCAAGAAACGACGATTTTCACAATTGGACGATTTACACATACAAACCCATATTCCTCAGCATGCGAACGTGTAATTGTTGTGATATATAGGTGATTCCACACGAATTTAACACTTTTTTAAGAAATTAGACAAATCCTACGGAATTTGTAGATTTTATTCATATTTATATAGTTATAAATCTCGCAAAAACGAAATTTTTTCAAACATTTTTGGTTAGTGGTTAAAATCGAAACCGGTGATATAATACTGTTTAGTCATGTATATTAAACACCCTGTGCAAAAATTAGCACAATCGGTTGGAATACAGAGATTTTATTAACGTTTATAGAAAAATCGTGTTTCTACCGCAAGAAACGACGATTTATACAATTGGACGCTTTACACAAACAAACCCAGATTCCCCTGCATGCGATCGTGAAATTGTTGTTATATATAGGTGATTCCACACGAATTTAACACTTTTTTAAGAAATGAGACAAATCCCACGGAATTTGTAGATTTTAATCATATTTATATTGTTATAAATCTCGCAAAAACGATTTTTTGAAAGATTTTCGTTTGTGAGGAAAATCGAAACCAGGGATATAATACTGTTCAATCATGTATATTGAACAGTCTGTGCAAGAACTAGCACAATCGGATTTAATACAGAGATTTTATTAACGTTTATAGAAAAATCTAGTTTTTACCGCAAGAAACGACGATTGGACGCTTTACCCAAACAAACCCATATTCCCCTGCATGCGAACGTGAAATTGTTGTTATATATAGATGATTTCACACGAATTTAACACTTTTTTAAGAAATTAGACAAATCCCACGGAATTTGTAGATTTTATTCATATTTATATAATTATAAATCTCGCAAAAACGAAATTTTTTGAAAGATTTTGATTAGTGGGGAATATCGAAACCGGTGACATAATACTGTATAGTCATGTATATTAAACACTCTGTGAAATAATTAGCACAATCGGTTGGAATACAGAGATTTTATTAACATTTATAGAAAAATCGTTTTTTTACCGCAAGAAACGACGATTTTCACAATTGGACGATTTACACATTCAAACCCATAATCCTCAGCATGCGAACGTGAAATTGTTGTCATTAATAGGTGATTCCACACGAATTTAACACTTTTTTAAGAAATTAGACAAATCCTACGGAATTTGTAGATTTTATTCATATTTATATTGTTATAAATCTCGCAAAAACGAAATTTTTTGAAACATTTTTGGTTAGTGGGGAAAATCGAAACCGGTGATATAATACTGTTTAGTCATGTATATTAAACACCCTGTGCAAAAATTAGCACAATCGGTTGGAATACAGAGATTTTATTAACGTTTATAGAAAAATTCGTTTTTTTACCGCAAGAAACGACGATTTTCACAATTGGACGATTTGCACATTCAAACCCATAATCCTCAGCATGCGAACGTGAAATTGTTGTGATATATAGGTGATTCCACACGAATTTAACACTTTTTTAAGAAATTAGACAAATCCCACGGAATTTGTAGAGTTTATTCATATTTATATAGTTATAAATCTCGCAAAAACGAAATTTTTTGACAGATTTTGGTTAGTGGGGAAATCGAAACCAGTGATATAATACTGTTTAGTCATGTATATTAAACACTCTATTCAAGAATTAGCACAATCGGTTGGAATACAGAGATATTATTAACGTTTATAGAAAAATCGTGTTTTTACCGCACGAAATGACGATTTATACAATTGGACGCTTTACACAAACAAACCCATATTCCCCTGCATGCGAACGTGAAATTGCTGTTATATATTTTGGTGATTCCACACGAATTTAACACTTTTTTAAGAAATGAGACAAATCCCACGGAATTTGTAAATTTTATTCAGATTTATATAGTTATAAATCTCGCAAAAACGAAATTTTTTGAAAGATTTTGGTTAGTGGGGAAAATCGAAACCAGTGACATAATACTGTTTAGTCATGTATATTAAACACTTTGTGAAAGAATTAGCACAATCGGTTGGAATACAGACGTTTTATTAACATTTATAGAAAAATCGTGTTTTTACCGCAAGAAATGACGATTTATACAATTGGACGCTTTACACAAACAAACCCACATTCCCCTGCATGCGAACGTAAAATTGTTGTTATATATAGGTGATTCCACACGAATTTTACACTTTTTTAAGAAATTAGACAAATCCCACGGAATTTGTAGATTTTATTCAGATTTATATAGTTATAAATCTCGCAAAAAGGAAATTTTTTGAAAGATTTTGGTTAGTGGGGAAAATCGATACCAGTGATATAATACAGTTCAGACATGTATATTAAACACTCTGTGAAAGAATTAGCACAATCGGTTGGAATACAGAGATTTTATTAACGTTTATAGAAAAATCGTGTTTTTACCGGAAGAAATGACGATTTATACAATTGGACGCTTTACACAAACACACCCATATTCCCCTGCATGCGAACGTGAAATTATTGTTATATATAGGTGATTCCACACGAATGTAACACTTTTTTAAGAAATTAGACAAATCCCACGGAATTTGTAGATTTTATTCATATTTATATAGTTATAAATCTCGCAAAAACGAAATTTTTTGAAAGATTTTTGGTTAGTGGGGAAAATCGAAACCGGTGACATAATACTGTTTAGTCATGTATAATAAACACTCTGTGAAAGAATTAGCACAATCGGTTGGAATACAGAGATTTTATTAACATTTATAGAATGATCGTTTTTTTACGGCAAGAAACGACGATTTTCACAATTGAACGATTTACACATACAAACCCATATTCCTCAGCATGAGAACGTGAAATTGTTGTGATATATAGGTGATTCCACACGAATTTAACAATTTTTTAAGAAATTAGACAAATCCTACGGAATTTGTAGATTTTATTCATATTTATATAGTTATAAATCTCGCAAAAACGAAATTTTTTGAAAGATTTTGGTTAGTGGGGAAAATCGAAACCAGTGACATAATACTGTTTAGTCATATATATTAAAAACTCTGTGCAAGAATTAGCACAATCGGTTGGTATACAGTGATTTTATTAACGTTTATAGAAAAAATCGTGTTTTCACCGCAAGAAATGACGATTTATACAATTGGACGTTTTACACAAACAAAACCCACATAACCCTGGATGCGAACGTGAAATTGTTGTTATATATAGGTGATTCCACACGAATTTAACACTTTTTTAAGAAATTAGACAAATCCCACGGAATTTGTAGAGTTTATTCATATTTATATAGTTATAAATCTCGCAAAAACGAAATTTTTTGAAAGATTTTGGTTAGTGGGGAAAATCGAAACCTGTGACATAATACTGTTTAGTCATGTATTTTAAACAGTCTGTGCAAGAATTAGCACAATCGGTTTAAATACAGAGATTTTATTAACATTTATAGAAAAATCGTGTTTTTACCGCAAGAAACGACGATTTATACAATTGGACGCTTTACCCAAACAAACCCATATTCCCCTACATGCGAACGTGAAATTGTTGTAATATATAGGTGATTCCACACGAATTTTACACTTTTTTAAGAAATTAGAGAAATCCCACGGAATTTGTAGATTTTATTCATATTTATATAGTTATAAATCTCGCAAAAACGAAATTTTTTGAAAGATTTTGATTAGTGGGGAAAATCGAAACCGGTGACATAATACTGTTTAGTCATGTATATTAAACACTCTGTTAAAGAATTAGCACAATCGGTTGGAATACAGAGATTTTATTAACATTTATAAAAAAATCGTTTTTTTACCCCATGAAACGACGATTTTTACAATTGGACGATTTACACATACAAACCCATATTCCTCAGCACACGAACGTGAAATTGTTGTGATATATAGGTGATCCCACACGAATTTGACACTTTTTTAAGAAATTAGACAAATCCCACTGATTTTGTAAATTTTACTCATATTTATATAGTTATAAATCTCGCAAAAAGGAAATTTTTTGAAAGACTTTTGGTTAGTAGGGAAAATCGAAAACGGTGATATAATACTATTTAGTCATGTATATTAAACACTCTGTGCAAAAATTAGCACAATCGGTTGGAATACAGAGATTTTATTAACGTTTATAGAAAAATCGTGTTTTTACCGCAGGAAACGACGATTTATACAATTGGACGCTTTACACAAACAAACCTACATTCCCCAGCATGCGAACGTGAAATTGTTGTTATATATAGGTGATTCCACACGAATTTAACACTTTTTTAAGTAATTAGACAAATCCCACTGAATTTGTAGATTTTATTCATATTTATATAGTTATAAATCTCGCAAAAACGAAATTTTTTGAAAGATTTTGGTTAGAAGGGAAAATCGAAACCAGTGACATAATACTGTTTAGTCATGTATATTAAACAGTCTGTGAAAAAATTAGCACAATCGGTTTAAATACAGAGACTTTATTAACATTTATAGAAAAATCGTGTTTTTAACGCAAGAAACGACGATTTTTACAATTGGACGATTTACACATACAAACCCATATTCCCCTGCATGCGAACGTGAAATTGTTGTTATATATAGGTGATTCCACACGAATTTAACACTTTTTTAAGAAATGAGACAAATCCCACGGAATTTGTAGATTTTAATCATATTTACATTGTTATAAATCTCGCAAAAACGATTTTTTGAAAGATTTTCGTTTGTGGGGAAAATCGAAACCAGGGATATAATACTGTTCAATCATGTATATTGAACACTCTGTGCAAGAATTAGCACAATCGGTTGGAATACAGAGATTTTATTAACGTTTATAGAAAAATCGTGTTTTTACCGCAAGAAACGACGATTGGACGCTTTACCCAAACAAACCCATATTCCCCTGCATTCGAAAGTGAAATTGTTGTTATATATAGAAGATTTCACACGAATTTAACACTTTTTTAAGAAATTAGACAAATCCCACGGAATTTGTAGATTTTAATCTTATTTATATAATTATAAATCTCGCAAAAACGAAATTTTTTGAAAGATTTTGATTAGTGGGGAATATCGAAACCGGTGACATAATACTGTTTAGTCATATATATTAAAGACTCTGTGAAATAATTAGCACAATCGTTTGGAATACAGAGGTTTTATTAACATTTAAAAAAAATCGTTTTTTTACCGCAAGAAACGACGATTTTCACAATTGGACGATTTACACATACAAACCCATATTCCTCAGCATGCGAACGTGTAATTGTTGTGATATATAGGTGATTCCACACGAATTTAACACTTTTTTAAGAAATTAGACAAATCCTACGGAATTTGTAGATTTTATTCATATTTATATAGTTATAAATCTCGCAAAAACGAAATTTTTTCAAACATTTTTGGTTAGTGGTTAAAATCGAAACCGGAGATATAATACTGTTTAGTCATGTATATTAAACACCCTGTGCAAAAATTAGCACAATCGGTTGGAAAACAGAGATTTTATTAACGTTTATAGAAAAATCGTGTTTCTACCGCAAGAAACGACGATTTATACAATTGGACGCTTTACACAAACAAACCCAGATTCCCCTGCATGCGATCGTGAAATTGTTGTTATATATAGGTGATTCCACACGAATTTAACACTTTTTTAAGAAATTAGACAAATCCCACGGAATTTGTAGATTTTATTCATATTTATATAGTTATAAATCTCGCAAAAACGAAATTTTTTGAAAGATTTTGGTTAGTGGGGAAAATCGAAACCAGTGATATAATAATGTTTAGTCCTGTATATTAAACACTCTATTCAAGAATTAGCACAATCGGTTGGAATACAGAGATTTTATTAACGTTTATAGAAAAGTCGTGTTTTTACCGCACGAAATGACGATTTATACAATTGGACGCTTTACACAAACAAACCCATATTCCCCCGCATGCGAACGTGAAATTGTTGTTATATATAGGTGATTCCACACGAATTTAACACTTTTTTTTAGAAATTAGACAAATCCCACGGAATTTGTAGATTTTATTCAGATTTATATAGTAATAAAACTCGCAAAAAGGAAATTTTTTGAAAGATTTTGGTTAGTGGGGAAAATCGAAACCAGTGATATAATACAGATCAGTTATGTATATTAAACACTCTGTGAAAGAATTAGCACAATCGGTTGGAATACAGAGATTTTATTAACGTTTATAGAAAAATCGTGTTTTTACCGCAAGAAATGACGATTTATACAATTGGACGCTTTACACAAACAAACCCACAATTCCCTGCTTGCGAACGTGAAATTGTTGTTATATATAGGTGATTCCACACGAATTTAACACTTTTTTAAGAAATTAGACAAATCCCACGGAATTTGTAGATTTTATTCATATTTATATAGTTATAAATCTCGCAAAAACGAAATTTTTTGAAAGATTTTTGGTTAGTAGGGAAAATCGAAACCGGTGACATAATACTGTTTAGTCATGTATATTAAACACTCTGTGAAAGAATTAGCACAATCGGTTGGAATACAGAGATTTTATTAACATTTATAGAAAGATCGTTTTTTTACGGCAAGAAACCACAATTTTCACATTTGGACGATTTACACATACAAACCCATATTCCTCAGCATGCGAACGAGAAATTGTTGTGATATATAGGTGATTCCACACGAATTTAACACTTTTTTAAGAAATTAGACAAATCCCACGGAATTTATAAGTTTTATTCATATTTATATAGTTATAAATCTCGCAAAAACGAAATTTTTTGAAAGATTTTGTTTAGTGGGGAAAATCGAAACCAGTGATATAATACTGTTTAGTCATGTATATTAAACACTCTATTCAAGAATTAGCACAATCGGTTGGAATACAGAGATCTTATTATCGTTTATAGAAAAATCGTGTTTTTACCGCAAGAAATGACGATTTATACAATTGGACGCTTTACACAAACAAACCCATATTCCCCTGCATGCGAACGTGAAATTGTTGTTATATATAGGTGATTCCACACGAATTTAACACTTTTTTAAGAAATTAGACAAATCCCACGGAATTTGTAGATTTTATTCATATTTATATAGTTATAAATCTCGCAAAAACGAAATTATTTGAAAGATTTTTGGTTAGTAGGGAAAATCGAAACCAGTGACATAATACTGTTTAGTCATGTATATTAAACACTTTGTGAAAGAATTAGCACAATCGGTTGGAATACAGACGTTTTATTAACATTTATAGAAAAATCGTGTTTTTACCGCAAGAAATGACGATTTATACAATTGGACGCTTTACACAAAAAAACCCATATTCCCCTGCATGCGAACGTAAAATTGTTGTTATATATAGGAGATTCCACACGAATTTAACACTTTTTTAAGAAATTAGACAAATCCCACGGAATTTGTGGTTTTTATTCAGATTTATATAGTTATATATCTCGCAAAAAGGAAATTTTTGAAAGATTTTGGTTAGTGGGGAAAATCGAAACCAGTGATATAATACAGTTCAGTCATGTATATTAAACACTTTGTGAAAGAATTAGCACAATCGTTTGGAATACAGAGATTTTATTAACGTTTATAGAAAAATCGTGTTTTTACCGCAAGAAATGACGATTTATACAATTGGACGCTTTACACAAACAAACCCACAATCCCCTGCATGCGAACGTGAAATTGTTGTTATATATAGGTGATTCCACACGAATTTAACACTTTTTTAAGAAATTAGACAAATCCCACGGAATTTGTAGATTTTATTCATATTTATATAGTTATAAATCTCGCAAAAACGAAATTTTTTGAAAGATTTTTGGTTAGTAGGGAAAATCGAAACCGGAGACATAATACTGTTTAGTCATGTATATTGAACACTCTGTGAAAGAATTAGCACAATCGGTTGGAATACATAGATTTTATTAACATTTATAGAAAGATCGTTTTTTTACCGCAAGAAACGACGATTTTCACAATTGGACGATTTACACTTACAAACCCATATTCCTCAGCATGAGAACGTGAAATTGTTGTTATATATAGGTGATCCCACACGAATTTAACAATTTTTAAGAAATTAGACAAATCCTACGGAATTTGTAGATTTTATTCATATTTATATTGTTATAAATCTCGCAAAAACGAAATTTTTTGAAAGATTTTGGTTAGTGGGAAAATCGAAACCAGTGACATAATACTGTTTAGTCATGTATATTAAAAACTCTATGCAAGAATTAGCACAATCGGTTGGAATACAGAGATTTTATTAACGTTTATAGAAAAATCGTGTTTCTACCGCAAGAAACGACGATTTATACAATTGGACGCTTTACACAAACAAACCCAGATTCCCCTGCATGCGATCGTGAAATTGTTGTTATATATAGGTGATACCACACGAATTTAACACTTTTTTAAGAAATTAGACAAATCCCACGGAATTTGTAGATTTTATTCATATTTATATAGTTATAAATCTCGCAAAAACGAAATTTTTTGAAAGATTTTGGTTAGTGGGGAAAATCGAAACCAGTGATAAACTAATGTTTAGTCATGTATATTAAACACTATATTCAAGAATTAGCACAATCGGTTGGAATACATAGATTTTATTAACGTTTATAGAAAAGTCGTGTTTTTACCGCACGAAATGACGATTTATACAATTGGACGCTTTACACAAACAAACCCATATTCCCCCGCATGCGAACGTGAAATTGTTGTTATATATTTTGGTGATTCCACACGAATTTAACACTTTTTTAAGAAATGAGACAAATCCCACGGAATTTGTAAATTTCATTCAGATTTATATAGTTATAAATCTCGCAAAAACGAAATTTTTTTAAAGATTTTGGTTAGTGGGGCAAATCGAAACTAGTGACATAATACTGTTTAGTCATGTATATTAAACACTTTGTGAAAGAATTAGCACAATCGGTTGGAATACAGACGTTTTATTAACATTTATAGAAAAATCGTGTTTTTACCGCAAGAAATGACGATTTATACAATTGGACGCTTTACACAAACAAACCCATATTCCCCTGCATGCGAACGTAAAATTGTTGTTATATATAGGTGATTCCACACGAATTTAGCACTTTTTTTTAGAAATTAGACAAATCCCACGGAATTTGTAGATTTTATTCAGATTTATATAGTTATAAAACTCGCAAAAGGAAATATTTGAAAGAATTTGGTTAGTGGGGAAAATCGAAACCAGTGATATAATACAGTTCAGTCATGTATATTAAACACTCTGTGAAAGAATTAGCACAATCGGTTGGAATATAGAGATTTTATTAACGTTTATAGAAAAATCGTGTTTTTACCGCAAGAAATGACGATTTATACAATTGGACGCTTTACACAAACAAACCCACAATCCCCTGCATGCGAACGTGAAATTGTTGTTATATATAGGTGATTCCACACGAATTTAACACTTTTTTAAGAAATTAGACAAATCCCACGGAATTTGTAGATTTTATTCATATTTAGATAGTTATAAATCTCGCAAAAACGAAATTTTTTGAAAGATTTTTGGTTAGTAGGGAAAATCGAAACCGGAGACATAATACTGTTTAGTCATGTATATTGAACACTCTGTGAAAGAATTAGCACAATCGGTTGGAATACATAGATTATATTAACATTTATAGAAAGATCGTTTTTTTACCGCAAGAAACGACGATTTTCACAATTGGACGATTTGCACATACAAACCCATATTCCTCAGCATGAGAACGTGAAATTGTTGTTATATATAGGTGATTCCACACGAATTTAACAATTTTTTAAGAAATTAGACAAATCCTACGGAATTTGTAGATTTTATTCATATTTATATTGTTATAAATCTCGCAAAAACGAAATTTTTTGAAAGATTTTGGTTAGTGGGGAAAATCGAAACCAGTGACATAATACTGTTTAGTCATGTATATTAAAAACTCTATGCAAGAATTAGCACAATCGGTTGGAATACAGAGATTTTATTAACGTTTATAGAAAAAATTGTGTTTTTACCGCAAGAAATGACGATTTAAACAATTGGACGCTTTACACAAACAAACCCACATTCCCCTGCATGCGAACGTGAAATTGTTGTTATATATAGGTGATTCCACACGAATTTAACACTTTTTTAAGAAATTAGACAAATCCCACGGAATTTATAGGTTTTATTCATATTTATATAGTTATAAATCTCGCAAAAACAAAATTTTTTGAAAGATTTTGTTTAGTGGGGAAAATCGAAACCGGAGACATAATACTGTTTAGTCATGTATATTAAACACTCTGTGCAAAAATTAGCACAATCGGTTGGAATACGGAGATTTTATTAACGTTTATATAAAAATCGTGTTTTTACCGCAAGAAACGACGATTTATACAATTGGACGCTTTACACAAACAAACCTACATTCCCCAGCATGCGAACGTGAAATTGTTGTTATATATAGGTGATTCCACACGAATTTAACACTTTTTTAAGTAATTAGACAAATCCCACTGAATTTGTAGATTTTATTCATATTTATATAGTTATAAATCTCGCAAAAACGAAATTTTTTGAAAGATTTTGGTTAGAGGGGAAAATCGAAACCAGTGACATAATACTGTTTAGTCATGTATATTAAACAGTCTGTGAAAAAATTAGCACAATCGGTTTAAATACAGAGATTTTATTAACATTTATAGAAAAATCGTGTTTTTACCGCAAGAAACGACGATTTTTACAATTGGACGATTTACACATACAAACCCATATTCCCCTGCATGCGAACGTGAAATTGTTGTTATATATAGGTGATTCCACACGAATTTAACACTTTTTTAAGAAATGAGACAAATCCCACGGAATTTGTAGATTTTAATCACATTTATATTGTTATAAATCTCGCAAAAACGATTTTTTGAAAGATTTTCGTTTGTGGGGAAAATCGAAACCAGGGATATAATACTGTTCAATCATGTATATTGAACACTCTGTGCAAGAATTAGCACAATCGGTTGAAATACAGAGATTTTATTAACGTTCATAGAAAAATCGTGTTTTTACCGCAAGAAACGACGATTGGACGCTTTACCCAGACAAACCCATATTCCCCTGCATGCGAACGTGAAATTGTTGTTATATATAGGTGATTCCACACGAATTTAACACTTTTTTAAGAAATTAGACAAATCCCACGGAATTTGTAGATTTTATTCATATTTATATAGTTATAAATCTCGCAAAAACGAAATATTTTGAAAGATTTTTGCTTAGTAGGGAAAATCGAAACCGGTGACATAATACTGTTTAGTCATGTATATTAAACACTCTGTGAAAGAATTAGCGCAATCGGTTGGAATACAGAGATTTTATTAATATTTATAGAAAGATCGTTTTTTACCGCAAGAAACGACGATTTTCACAATTGGACGATTTACACATACAAACCCATATTCCTCAGCATGAGAACGTGAAATTGTTGTGATATATAGGTGATTCCACACGAATTTAACAATTTTTTAAGAAATTAGACAAATCCTACGGAATTTGTAGATTTTATTCATATTTATATAGTTATAAATCTCGCAAAAACGAAATTTTTTGAAAGACTTTGGTTAGTGGGGAAAATCGAAACCAGTGACATAATACTGTTTAGTCATGTATATTAAACAGTCTGTGCAAGAATTGGCACAATCGGTTTAAATACAGAGGTTTTATTAACATTTATAAAAAAATCGTTTTTTACCGCAAGAAACGACGATTTTCACAATTGGACGATTTACACATACAAACCCATATTCCTCAGCATGCGAACGTGAAATTATTGTGATATATAGGTGATCCCACACGAATTTGACACTTTTTTAAGAAATTAGACAAATCCCACTGATTTTGTAAATTTTACTCATATTTATATAGTTATAAATCTCGCAAAAACGAAATTTTTTGAAAGATTTTTGGTTAGTAGGGAAAATCGAAACCGGTGATATAATACTGTTTAGTCATGTATATTAAACACTCTGTGCAAAAATTAGCACAATCGGTTGGAATACAGAGATTTTATTAACGTTTATAGAAAAATCGTGTTTTTACCGCAAGAAACGACGATTTATACAATTGGACGCTTTACACAAACAAACCTACATTCTCCAGCATGCGAACGTGAAATTGTTGTTATATATAGGTGATTCCACGGGAATTTAATACTTTTTTAAAAAATTAGACAAATCCCACTGAATTTGTAGATTTTATTCATATTTATATAGTTATAAATCTGGCAAAAACGAAATTTTTGAAAGAATTTGGTTAGAGGGGAAAATCGAAACCAGTGACATAATACTGTTTAGTCATGTATATTAAAGAGTCTGTGAAAAAATTAGCACAATCGGTTTAAATACAGAGATTTTATTAACATTTATAGATAAATCGTGTTTTTACCGCAAGAAACGACGATTTTTACAATTGGACGATTTACACATACAAACCCATATTCCCCTGCATGCGAACGTGAAATTGTTGTTATATATAGGTGATTCCACACGAATTTAACACTTTTTTAAGAAAAGAGACAAATCCCACGGAATTTGTAGATTTTATTCATATTTATATAGTTATAAATCTCGCAAAAACGATTTTTTGAAAGATTTTCGTTTGTGGGGAAAATCGAAACCAGGGATATAATACTGTTCAATCATGTATATTGAACACTCTGTGCAAGAATTAGCACATTCGGTTGGAATACAAAGATTTTATTAACGTTTATAGAAAAATCGTGTTTCTACCGGAAAGAAACGACGATTTATACAATTGGACGATTTTTCCCAAAAAAACCCATATTCCCCTGCATGCGAACGTGAAATTGTTGTTATATATAGGTGATTCCACACGAATTTAACACTTTTTAAGAAATTAGACAAATCCCACGGAATTTGTAGATTTTATTTATATTTATATAATTATAAATCTCGCAAAAACGAAATTTTTTGAAAGATTTTGATTAGTGGGGAAAATCGAAACCGGTGACATAATACTGTTTAGTCATGTATATTAAACACTCTGTGAAATAATTAGCACAATCGGTTGGAATACAGAGATTTTATTAACATTTATAAAAAAATCGTTTTTTTACCGCAAGAAACGACGATTTTCACAATTGGACGATTTACATATACAAACCCATATTCCTCGGCATGCGAACGTGAAATTGTTGTGATATATAGGTGATTCCACACGAATATAACACTTTTTTAAGAAATTAGACAAATCCTACGGAATTTGTAGATTTTATTCATATTTATATAGTTATAAATCTCGCAAAAACGAAATTTTTTTAAATATTTCGGTTAGTGGGGAAAATCGAAAACAGTGACATAATACTGTTTAGTCATGTATATTAAACAGTCTGTGCAAGAATTAGCACAATCGGTTTAAATACAGAGATTTTATTAACATTTATAGAAAAATCGTGTTTTTACCGCAAGAAACGACGATTTATACAATTGGACGCTTTACCCAAACAAACCCATATTCCCCTGCATGCGAACGTAAAATTGTTGTTATATATAGGTGGTTCCACACGAATTTTACACTTTTTAAGAAATTAGACAAATCCCACGGAATTTGTAGATTTTATTCATATTTATATAATTATAAATCTCGCAAAAACGAAATTTTTTGAAAGATTTTGATTAGTGGGGAAAATCGAAACCGGTGACATAATACTGTTTAGCCATGTATATTAAACACTCTGTGAAATATTTAGCACAATCGGTTGGAATACAGAGATTTTATTAACATTTATAGAAAAATCGTTTTTTTACCTCAAGAAACGATGATTTTCACAATTGGACGATTTACACATACAAACCCATATTCCTCAGCATGCGAACGTGAAATTGTTGTGATATATAGGTGATTCCACACGAATTTAACACTTTTTTAAGAAATTAGACAAATCCTACGGAATTTGTAGATTTTATTCATATTTATATAGTTATAAATCTCGCAAAAACGAAATATTTTGAAAGATTTTTGGTTAGTGGGGAAAATCGAAACCGGTGATATAATACTGTTTAGTCATGTATATTAAACACCCTGTGCAAAAATTAGCACAATCGGTTGGAACACAGAGATTTTATTAGCGTTTATAGAAAAATCGTGTTTTTACCGCAAGAAACGACGATTTACACAATTGGACGCTTTACACAAACAAACTCACATTCCCCTGCATGCGAACGTGAAATTGTTGTTATATATAGGTTATTCCACACGAATTTAACACTTTTTTAAGAAATTAGACAAATCCCACGGAAATTGTAGATTTTATTCATATTTATATAGTTATAAATCTCGCAAAAACGAAAATTTTGAAAGATTTTGGTTAGAGGGGAAAATCGAAACCAGTGATATAATACTGTTTAGTCATGTATATTAAACACTCTATGCAAGAATTAGCACAATCGGTTGGAATACAGAGATTTTATTAACGTTTATAGAAAAATCGTGTTTTTACCGCAAGAAATGACGATTTATACAATTGGACGCTTTACACAAACAAACCCACATTCCCCAGCATGCGAACGTGAAATTGATGTTATATATAGGTGATTCCACTCGAATTTAACACTTTTTTAAGAAATTAGACAAATCCCACGGAATTTGTAGATTTTATTCATATTTATATAGTTATAAATCTCGCAAAAACGAAATTTTTTGAAAGATTTTGGTTAGTGGGGAAAATCGAAACCAGTGATATAATACTGTTTAGTCATGTATATTAAACATTCTATTCAAGAATTAGCACAATCGGTTGGAATACAGAGATTTTATTAACGTTTATAGAAAAATCGTGTTTTTACCGCAAGAAATGACGATTTATACAATTGGACGCTTTACACAAACAAACTCACAATCCCCTGCATGCGAACGTGAAATTGTTGTTATATATAGGTGATTCCACACGAATTTAACACTTTTTTAAGAAATTAGACAAATCCCACGGAATTTGTAGATTTTATTCATATTTATATAGTTATAAATCTCGCAAAAACGAAATATTTTGAAAGATTTTTGCTTAGTAGGGAAAATCGAAACCGGTGACATAATACTGTTTAGTCATGTATATTAAACACTCTGTGAAAGAATTAGCGCAATCGGTTGGAATACAGAGATTTTATTAATATTTATAGAAAGATCGTTTTTTTACCGCAAGAAACGACGATTTTCACAATTGGACGATTTACACATACAAACCCATATTCCTCAGCATGAGAACGTGAAATTGTTGTGATATATAGGTGATTCCACACGAATTTAACAATTTTTTAAGAAATTAGACAAATCCTACGGAATTTTTAGATTTTATTCATATTTATATAGTTATAAATCTCGCAAAAACGAAATTTTTTGAAAGACTTTGGTTAGTGGGGAAAATCGAAACCAGTGACATAATACTGTTTAGTCATGTATATTAAACAGTCTGTGCAAGAATTGGCACAATCGGTTTAAATACAGAGGTTTTATTAACATTTATAAAAAAATCGTTTTTTTACCGCAAGAAACGACGATTTTCACAATTGGACGATTTACACATACAAACCCATATTCCTCAGCATGCGAACGTGAAATTATTGTGATATATAGGTGATCCCACACGAATTTGACACTTTTTTAAGAAATTAGACAAATCCCACTGATTTTGTAAATTTTACTCATATTTATATAGTTATAAATCTCGCAAAAACGAAATTTTTTGAAAGATTTTTGGTTAGTAGGGAAAATCGAAACCGGTGATATAATACTGTTTAGTCATGTATATTAAACACTCTGTGCAAAAATTAGCACAATCGGTTGGAATACAGAGATTTTATTAACGTTTATAGAAAAATCGTGTTTTTACCGCAAGAAACGACGATTTATACAATTGGACGCTTTACACAAACAAACCTACATTCTCCAGCATGCGAACGTGAAATTGTTGTTATATATAGGTGATTCCACGGGAATTTAACACTTTTTTAAAAAATTAGACAAATCCCAATGAATTTGTAGATTTTATTCATATTTATATAGTTATAAATCTGGCAAAAACGAAATTTTTTGAAAGAATTTGGTTAGAGGGGAAAATCGAAACCAGTGACATAATACTGTTTAGTCATGTATATTAAACAGTCTGTGAAAAAATTAGCACAATCGGTTTAAATACAGAGATTTTATTAACATTTATAGATAAATCGTGTTTTTACCGCAAGAAACGACGATTTTTACAATTGGACGATTTACACATACAAACCCATATTCCCCTGCATGCGAACGTGAAATTGTTGTTATATATAGGTGATTCCACACGAATTTAACACTTTTTTAAGAAAAGAGACAAATCCCACGGAATTTGTAGATTTTATTCATATTTATATAGTTATAAATCTCGCAAAAACGATTTTTTGAAAGATTTTCGTTTGTGGGGAAAATCGAAACCAGGGATATAATACTGTTCAATCATGTATATTGAACACTCTGTGCAAGAATTAGCACATTCGGTTGGAATACAAAGATTTTATTAACGTTTATAGAAAAATCGTGTTTCTACCGGAAAGAAACGACGATTTATACAATTGGACGCTTTTCCCAAACAAACCCATATTCCCCTGCATGCGAACGTGAAATTGTTGTTATATATAGGTGATTCCACACGAATTTAACACTTTTTTAAGAAATTAGACAAATCCCACGGAATTTGTAGATTTTATTTATACTTATATAATTATAAATCTCGCAAAAACGAAATTTTTTGAAAGATTTTGATTAGTGGGGAAAATCGAAACCGGTGACATAATACTGTTTAGTCATGTATATTAAACACTCTGTGAAATAATTAGCACAATCGGTTGGAATACAGAGATTTTATTAACATTTATAAAAAAATCGTTTTTTTACCGCAAGAAACGACGATTTTCACAATTGGACGATTTACATATACAAACCCATATTCCTCGGCATGCGAACGTGAAATTGTTGTGATATATAGGTGATTCCACACGAATATAACACTTTTTTAAGAAATTAGACAAATCCTACGGAATTTGTAGATTTTATTCATATTTATATAGTTATAAATCTCGCAAAAACGAAATTTTTTGAAAGATTTTTGTTTAGTGGGGAAAATCGAAACCGGTGATATAATACTGTTTAGTCATGTATATTAAATACCCTGTGCAAAAATTAGCACAATCGATTGGAAAACAGAGATTTTATTAACGTTTATAGAAAAATCGTGTTTTTACCGCAACAAACGACGATTTATACAATTGGACGCTTTACACAAACAAACCCACATTCCCCTGCATGCGAACGTGAAATTGTTGTTATATATAGGTGATTCCACACGAATTTAACACTTTTTAAGAAATTAGACAAATCCCACGGAATTTGTAGATTTTATTCATAGTTATATAGTTATGAATCTCGCAAAAACGAAATTTTTTGAAAGATTTTGGTTAGTTTGGAAAATCGAAACCAGTGATATAATACTGTTTAGTCATGTATATTAAACACTCTATTCAAGAATTAGCACAATCGGTTGGAATACAGAGATCTTATTATCGTTTATAGAAAAATCGTGTTTTTACCGCAAGAAATGACGATTTATACAATTGGACGCTTTACACAAACAAACCCATATTCCCCTGCATGCGAACATGAAATTGTTGTTATATATTTTGGTGATTCCACACGAATTTAACACTTTTTTAAGAAATGAGACAAATCCCACGGAATTTGTAAATTTTATTCAGATTTATATAGTTATAAATATCGCAAAAACGAAATTTTTTGAAAGATTTTGGTTAGTGGGGAAAATCGAAACCTGTGACATAATACTGTTTAGTCATGTATATTAAACACTTTGTGAAAGAATTAGCACAATCGGTTGGAATACAGACGTTTTATTAACATTTATAGAAAAATCGTGTTTTTACCGCAAGAAATGACGATTTATACAATTGGACGCTTTACACAAAAAAACCCATATTCCCCTGCATGCGAACGTGAAATTGTTGTTATATATAGGTGATTCCACACGAATTTAACACTTTTTTAAGAAATTAGACAAATCCCACGGAATATGTAGAGTTTATTCATATTTATATAGTTATAAATCTCGCAAAAACGAAATTTTTTTAAATATTTCGGTTAGTGGGGAAAATCGAAAACAGTAACATAATACTGTTTAGTCATGTATATTAAACAGTCTGTACAAGAATTAGCACAATCGGTTTAAATACAGAGATTTTATTAACATTTATAGAAAAATCGTGTTTTTACCGCAAGAAACGACGATTTATACAATTGGACGCTTTACCCAAACAAACCCATATTCCCCTGCATGCGAACGTAAAATTGTTGTTATATATAGGTGGTTCCACACGAATTTTACACTTTTTTAAGAAATTAGACAAATCCCACGGAATTTGTAGATTTTATTCATATTTATATAATTATAAATCTCGCAAAAACGAAATTTTTTGAAAGATTTTGATTAGTGGGGAAAATCGAAACCGGTGACATAATACTGTTTAGCCATGTATATTAAACACTCTGTGAAATATTTAGCACAATCGGTTGGAATACAGAGGTTTTATTAACATTTATAGAAAAATCGTTTTTTTACCTCAAGAAACGATGATTTTCACAATTGGACGATTTACACATACAAACCCATATTCCTCAGCATGCGAACGTGAAATTGTTGTGATATATAGGTGATTCCACACGAATTTAACACTTTTTTAAGAAATGAGACAAATCCCACGGAATTTGTAGATTTTATTCATATTTATATAGTTATAAATCTCGCAAAAACGAAATTTTTTGAAAGATTTTTGTTTAGTGGGGAAAATCGAAACCGGTGATATAATACTGTTTAGTCATGTATATTAAATACCCTGTGCAAAAATTAGCACAATCGATTGGAAAACAGAGATTTTATTAACGTTTATAGAAAAATCGTGTTTTTACCGCAAGAAATGACGGTTTATACAATTGGGCGCTTTACACAAACAAACCCATATTCCCCGGCATGCGAACGTGAAATTGTTGTTATATAAAGGTGAATCCACACGAATTTAACACTTTTTTAAGAAATTAGACAAATCCCACGGAATTTGTAGATTTTATTCATATTTATATAGTTATAAATCTCGCAAAAACGAAATTTTTTGAAAGATTTTGGTTAGTGGGGAAAATCGAAACCAGTGATATAATACTGTTTAGTCATGTATATTAAACACTCTATGCAAGAATTAGCACAATCGGTTGGAATACAGAGATTTTATTAACGTTTATAGAAAAATCGTGTTTTTACCGCAAGAAATGACGATTTATACAATTGGACGCTTTACACAAACAAACCCATATTCCCCTGCATGCGAACGCGAAATTGTTGATATATATAGGTGATTCCACACGAGTTTAACACTTTTTTAAGAAGTTAGACAAATCCCACTTAATTTGTAGATTTTATTCATTTTTATATGTAGTTATAAATCTCGCAAAAACGAAATTTTTTGAAAGATTTTGGTTAGAGGGGAAAATCGAAACCAGTGACTTAAATACTTTTTAGTCATGTATATTAAACACTCTGTGAAAGAATTAGCACAATCGGATGGAATATAGAGATTTTATTAACATTTATAGAAAAATCGTGTTTTTACCGCATGAAACGACGATTTTTACAATTGGTCGATTTACACATACAAACCAATATTCCCCTGCATGCGAACGTGATATTGTTGTTATATATAGGTGATTCCACACGAATTTAACACTTTTTTAAGAAATTAGTCAAATCCCACGGGATTTGTAGATTTTATTCATATTTATATAGTTATAAATGTCGCAAAAACGAAATTTTTGAAAGATTTTCGTTTGTGGGGAAAATCGAAACCAGGGATATAATACTGTTAAATCATGTATATTGAAAACACTGTGCTGGAATTAGCACAATCGGTTGGAATACAGAAGTTTTATTAACGTTTGTACGTTAAACCAAAGGTCCCGGGTTCGATACCCGGCTCCGGAACAATTTTTCCCTTGAAATTATTCAAATCAACTTTACAGGGGGTCATACCTGAAATCTTGATTTGCATAATACACGTCACTGTTCGTTAACAGAAAACAACAATTTAAGTCACACGGAGTTAGTGTGCACTCGACGTTGGTTGCTTGACGGTTGTCAGCCCACTTTGAGGTCTGTGGATAAAGAGGGAAAAATTGGATCGGTGTCGGTTAGAGTTCCCGAGTAGCTCAATGGTAGAGCGTTGGTACGTTAAAACAAAGGTACCGCGTTCGATACCCGGCTCCGGAACAATTTTTCCCTCGAAATTATTCAAATCAACTTTACGGGGGGTCATACCTGAAATCATGATTTGCATAATACACGTCACTGTTCGTTAAAAGAAAACCACAATTAAGTCACACGGAGTTAGTGTGCACTCGAAGTTGGTTGCTTGACGATTGTCAGCCCACTCTGAGTTCTGTGGATATAGAGGGAAAAATTGGATCGGTGTAGGTTAGATTTCCCGAGTAGCTCAGTGGTAGAGCGTTGGTACGTTAAACCAAAGGTCCCGGGTTCGATACCCGGCTCCGGAACAATTTCTCCTTCGGAATTATTCAAATCAACTTTACAGGGATTATTACCTGAAATCTTGATATTCATAATACACGTCACTGTTCGTTAACAGAAAACCACAATTTAAGTCACAAGGAGTTAGCGTGCACTCGAAGTTGGTTGCTGGATGGTTGTCAGCTCACTTTGAGTTCTGTAGATATAGATGAAAAAATTGGATTGGTGTCGGTTAGAGTTCCCGAGTAGCTCAGTGATAGAGCGTTGGTACGTTAATCCAAAGGCACCGGGTTCGATACCCGGCTCCGGAAACTGTTTTTCTCTCGAAATTATTCAAATCAACTTTACAGGGATTCATACGTGAAATCTTGATTTCCATACTACACGTCACTGTTCGTTAACAGAAAAACACAATTTAAGTCACACGGAGTTAGTGTGCACTCGAAGTTGGTTTGCTTAACGGTTGTCAGCCCACTTTGAGGTCTGTGGATATAGATGGAAAAATTGGATCGGTGTAGGTTAGATATCCCGAGTAGCTCAGTGGTAGAGCATTGGTACGTTAAACCAAAGATCCCGGGTTCAATACCCGGCTCCGGAACAATTTCTCCTTCGAAATTATTGAATTCAACTTTACAGAGAGTTATACCTGAAATCTTGATTTTAATAATACACGTCACTGTTCGTTAACAGAAAACCACAATTTAAGTCACAAGGAGTTAGTGTGCACTCGAAGTTGTTTGCTTGATGGTTGTCAGCTCACTATGAGGTCTGTAGATATAGAGGGAAAAATTGGATTGATGTCGTTTAGAGTTCCCGAGTAGCTGAGTGGTAGAGCGTTGGTACGTTAATCCAAAGGCACCGGGTTCGATACCCGACTCCGGAACAATTTTTTCTCTCGAAATTATTCAAATCAACTTTACAGGGATTCATACCTGAAATCTTGATTTGCATAAAACACGTCACTGTTCGTTAACAGAAAACCACAATTTAAGTCACACGGAGTTAGTGTGCATTCGAAGATGGTTGCTTGACGGTTGTCAGCCCACTTTGAGGTCTGTAGATATAGAGGGAAAAATTGGATCGGTGTCGGTTAGAGTTCCCGAGTAGCCAATGGTAGAGCGTTGGTTCGTTAAACCAAAGGTCCCGGGTTCGATACCCGGATCCGGAACAATTTTTCTCTCGAAATTATTCAAATCAACTTTACAGGGATTCATACCTGAAATCTTGATTTCCATAATACACGTCACTGTTCGTTAACAGAAAACCACAATTTAAGTCACACGGAGTTAGTGTGCACTCGAAGTTGGTTGCTTGACGGTTGTCAGCCCACTTTGAGGTCTGTGGATATAGAGGGAAAAATTGGATCGGTGTCGGTTAGATTTCCCTAGTAGCTCAGTGGTAGAGCGTTGGTTCGTTAAACCAAAGTTCCCGGGTTCGATACCCGGCTCCGGAACAATTTTTCCCTCGAAATTATTCAAATCAACTTTACAGGGGGTCATACCTGAAATCTTGATTTGCATAATACACGTCACTGTTCGTTAACAGAAAACCACAATTTAAGTCACACGGAGTTAGTGTGCACTCGACGTTGGTTGCTTGACGGTTGTCAGCCCACTTTGAGGTCTGTGGATAAAGAGGGAAAAATTGGATCAGTGTCGGTTAGAGTTCCCGAGTAGCTCAGTTGTAGAGCGTTGGTACGTTAAAACAAAGGAACCGCGATCGATACCCGGCACCGGAACAATTTTTCCCTCGAAATTATTCAAATCAACTTTACAGGGGGTCATACCTGAAATCTTGATTTGCATAATACACGTCACTGTTCGTTAAAAGAAAACCACAATTTAAGTCACACGCAGTTAGTGTGCACTCGAAATTGGTTGCTTGAAGTTTGTCTGCCCACTCTGAGTTCTGTGGATATAGAGGGAAAAATTGGATCGGTGTTGGTTAGATTTCCCGAGTAGCTCAGTGGTAGAGCGTTGGTACGTTAAACCAAAGGTCCCGGGTTCGATACCCGGCTCCGGAACAATTTCTCCTTCGAAATTATTCAAATCAACTTTACAGGGATTTATACCTGAAATCTTGATATTCATAATTCACGTCACAGTTCGTTAACAGAAAACCACAATTTAAGTCACAAGGAGTTAGTGTGTACTCGGAGTTGGTTGCTGGATGGTTGTCAGCTCACTTTGAGTTCTGTAGATATAGAGGGAAAAGTTGGATTGGTGTCGGTTAGAGTTCCCGAGTAGCTCAGTGGTAGAACGTTGGTACGTTAATCCAAAGGCACCGGGTTCGATACCCGTCTCCGGAAACTGTTTTTCTCTCGAAATTATACAAATCAACTTTACAGGGATTCATACCTGAAATCTTGATTTCCATAATACACGTCACTGTTCGTTAACAGAAAACCACAATTTAAGTCACACGGAATTAGTGTGCACTCGAAGTTGATTTGCTTAACGGTTGTCAGCCCACTTTGAGGTCTGTGGATATAGAGGGAAAAATTGGATCGGTGTAGGTTACAGTTCCCGAGTAGCTCTGTGGTAGAGCATTGGTACGTTAAACCAAAGATCCCGGGGTCGATACCCGGCTCCGGAAAAATTTTTCATTCGAAATTATTCTAATCAATTGTATAGGGAGTTATACTTGAAATCTTGATTTGCATAATACACGTCACTGTTCGTTAACACAAGATCACAATTTAAGTCACACGGAGTTAGTGTGTACTCGCAGATGATTGCTTGACGGATGTCAGCCCAATTTGAGTTCCGTGGATATAGAGGGAAAAATTGGATCTGTGTCGGTTAGAGTTCCCGAGTAGCTCAGTGGTACAGCGTTCGTGCGTTAAACCAAAGGTCCCGGGTTCGATACCCGGCTCCGGAACAATTTTTCTCTCGAAAATATTCAAATCAACTTTACAGGGAGTCATAACCGAAATCTTGATTTGCAGAATACACGGCACTGTTCGTTAACAGAAAACCACAATTATGTCACACGGAGTTATTGTGCACTCGAAGTTCGTTGCTTGACGGTAGTCAGCGCACTCTGAGGTCTGTGGATATAGAGGGAAAAATTGGATCGGTGTCGGTTAGAGTTCCCGAGTAGCTCAGTGGTAGAGCGTTGGTACGTTAAACCAAAGGTCCCGGGTTCAATACCCGGCTCCGGAATAATATTTCCCTCGTAATTATTCAAATCAACTTGACAGGGTTTTATATATGAAATCTTGATTTGCATAATACACGTCACTCTTCGTTAACAGAAAACCACAATTTAAGTCACACGGAGTTAGTGTGCACTCGAAGATGGTTGCTTGACGGTTGTCAGCCCACTTTGAGGTCTGTAGATATAGAAAGAAAAATTGGATCGGTGTCGGTTAGAGTTCCCGAGTAGCTCAGTGGTAGAGCGTTGGTACGTTAAACCAAAGGTCCCGGGTTCGTTACCCGGCTCCGGAACAATCTAACTCTCGCAATTATTCAAATCAACTTTACATTGAGTCATACCTGAAATCTTGATTTCCATAATACACGTCACTGTTCGTTAACAGAAAACCACAATTTAAGTCACACGGAGTTAGTGTGCACTCGAAGATGGTTTTCTTCACAGTTGTCAGCCCACTTTGAGTTCTGTGGATATAGAGAGAAAAATTGGATCGGTGTAGGTTAGAGTTCCCGAGTAGCTCAGTGGTAGAGCATTGGTACGTTAAACCAAAGATCCCGGGTTCGATACCCGGCTCCGGAAAAATTTTTCCCTCGAAATTATTCAAATCAACTTTACAGGGAGTTATACCTGAAATCTTGATTTGCATAATACACGTCACTCTTCGTTAACACAAGACCACAATTTAAGTCACACGGAGTTATTGTGCACTCGAAGATGGATGCTTGACCGTTGTCAGCCAAATTTGAGGTCCGTGGATATAGAGGGAAAAATTGGATCGGTGTCGGTTAGAGTTCCCGAGTAGCTCAGTGGTAGAGCGTTGGTACGTTAAACCAATGGTCCCGGGTTCGATACCCGGCTCCGATACCGTCACTGTTCGTTAAAGAAAACCATAATTTAAGACACACGGTGTTAGTGTGCACTCGAAGTTGGTTGCTTGACGGTTGTCAGCCCACTTTGAGGTCTGTGGATATAGAGGAAAAAATTGGATCGGTGTCGGTTAGAGATCCAAAGTTGCCCAGTGGTAGAACGTTGGTGCGTTAAACCAAAGATTGCGGGTTCGATACCCGGCTCCCGAACAATTTTTCCCTCAAAATTACTCAAATCAACTTTACAGGGAGTTATACCTGTAATCTTGGTTTGCATAATACACGTCACTGTTCGTTAACAGAAAACCACAATTTAAGTCACATGGAGTTAGTGTGCACTCGAAGTTGGTTGCTTGACGGTTGTCAGCCCACTTTGAGTTCTGTGGATACAGAGGGAAAAATTGGATCGGTGTCGGTTAGAGTTCCCGAGTAGCTCAGTGGTAGAGCGTTGGGACGTTAAACCAAAGATCCCGCGTTCGATACCCGGGTCCGGAAAAATTATCCCTCGAAATTATTCAAATCAACTTCACAGGGAGTTATACCTGTAATCTTGATTTGCATAATACACGTCACTGTTCGTTAACAGAAAACCACAATTTAAGTCACACGGAGTTAGTGTGCACTCGAAGTTGGTTGTTTGACGGTTGTCAGCCCACTTAGATGTGTGTGGATATAGAGGGAAAAATTGGATCGGTGTCGGTTAGAGTTCCCGAGTAGGTCAGTGGTAGAGCAATGGTACGTTAAACCAAAAGTCCCGGGTTCGATACTCGGTTCCGCAACAATTTTTCCCTCGAAATTATTCAAATCAACTTACAGGGAGTCTTACCTGAAATCTTGATTTGCATAATACACGTCACTGTTCGTTAACAGAAAACCACAATTTAAGTCACACGGAGTTAATGTGCACTCGAAGTTGTTTGCTTGACGGTTGTCAGCCCACTTTGAGTTCTGTAGATATAGAGGGAAAAATTGGATCGGTGTCGGTTAGAGTTCCCGAGTAGCACAGTGGTAGAGCGTTGGTACGTTAAACCAAAGGTCCCGGGTTCGATACCCGGCTCCGGAACAATTTTTCCCTCGAATTTATTCAAATCAACTTTACAGGGAGTTATACCTGAAATCTTGATTTGCATAATACACTTCACTGTTCGTTAACAGAAAACCACAATATAAGTCACACGGAGTTAGTGTGCACTCGAAGTTGGTTGCTTGACGGTTGTCAGCCCACTTTGAGGTCTGTGGATATAGAGGGAAAAATTGGATCGGTGTCTGTAAGAGTTCCCGCGTAGCTCAGTGGTAGAGCGTTGGTACGTTAAACCAAAGGTCCCAGGTTCGATACCTGGCTCCGGAACACTTTTTCCTAGAAATTATTCAAATCAACTTTACAGGGAGTCATACCTGAAATCTTGATTTGCATAATACACATCACTGTTCGTTAACGGAAAACCACAATTTAAGTCACACGTAGTTAGTGTGCACTCGAAGATGGTTGCTTGACGGTTGTCAGCCCACTTTGAGGTCTGTAGATATAGATGGAAAAATTGGATCGGTGTCGGTTAGAGTTCCCGAGTAGGTCAGTGGTAGAGCGTTGGTACGTTAATCCAAAGGTCCCGGGTTCGATACCCGTCTCCGGAACAATTTTTTTCTCGAAATTATTTAAATCAACTTTACAGGGAATCATACCTGAAATCTTGATTTCCATAATACACGTCACTGTTCGTTAACAGAAAACCACAATTTAAATCACACGGAGTTAGTGTGCACTCGAAGTTGGTTTGCTTGACGTTTGTCAGCCCACTTTGAGGTCTGTGGATATAGAGGGAAAAATTGGATCGGTGTATGTTAGAGTTCCCGAGTAGCCCAGTGGTAGAGCATTGGTACGTTAAAACAAAGATCCCGGGTTCGATACCCGGGCCCGGAAATATTTTATCCCTCGAAATTATTCTAATCAAATTTATAGGGAGTTATACCCGAAAACTTGATTTGCATAATACACGTCACTGTTCGTTAACACTAGACCAGAATTTAAGTCACACGGACTTAGTGTGCACTCGAAGATGGTTGCTTGACGGTTTCAGCCAAATTTGAGGTCCGTGGATATAGAGGGAAAAATTGGATCGGTGTCGGTTAGAGTTCCCGAGTAGCTCAGTGGTAGAGCGTTGGTACGTTAAACCAAAGGACCCGGGTACGATACCCGACTCCGGGACAATTTTTCCCTCGAAATTATTCAAATCAACTTTACAGGGAGTCATTCCTGAAATCTTGATTTGCATAATACTCGTCACTGTTCGTTAACAGAAAACCACAATTTAAGTCACACGGAGTTAGTATGCACTCGAAGTTGGTTGCCTGACGGTTGTCAGCGCACTCTGAGTTCTGTGGATATAGAGGGAAAAATTGGATCGGTGTCGGTTAGAGTTCCCGAGTAGCTCAGTGGTAGAGCGTTAGTACGTTAAACCAAAGGTCCCGGGTTCGATACCCGACACCGGAAAAATTTTTCCCTCGAAATTATTCAAATCAACTTTACAGGGATTTATACTTGTAATCTTGATTTGCATAATACACGTCACTGTTCGTTAACAGAAAACCACAATTTATGTCACACGGAGTTAGTGTGCACTCGACCTTGTTTGCTTGACGGTTGTCAGCCCACTTTGAGTTCTGTGGATATAGAGGGAAAAATTGGATCTGTGTGTGTTAGAGTTCCCGAGTAGCTCAGTGGTAGAGCGTTGGTACGTTAAAACAAAGGTCCCGCGTTCGATACCCGGCTCCGGAACAATTTTTCCCTCGAAATTATTCAAATCAGCTTTACAGGAAGTCATACCTGAAATCTTGATTTGTATAATACACGTCACTGTTCGTTAAAAGAAAACCACAATTTAAGTCACACGGTGTTAGTGTGCACTCGACGTTGGTTGCTTTACGGTTGTCAGCCCACTTTGAATTCTGTAGATATAGTTGGAAAAATTGGATCGGTGTCGGTTAGAGTTCCCGAGTAGCTCAGTGGTAGAGTGTTGGTACGTTAATCCAAAGGTCCCGGGTTCGATATCCGGCTCCGGAACAATTTTTCTCTCGAAATCATTCAAATCAACTTTACAGGGAGTCATACCTGAAATCTTGATTTCCATAATACCCGTCACTGTTCGTTAACAGAAAACCGCAATTTAAGTCACACGGAGTTAGTGTGCACACGAAGATGATTGCTTGACGGTTTCAGCCCAATTTGAGGTCCGTGTATATAGAGGGAAAAATTGGATCGGTGTCGGTTAGAGTTCCCGAGTAGCTCAGTGGTAGAGCGTTGGTACGTTGAACAAAAATGTCCCGGGTTCGATACCCGGCTCCGGGACAATTTTTCTCTCGAAATTATTCAAATCAACTTTACAAGGAGTCATACCTGAAATCTTGATTTGCATAATACTCGTCACTGTTCGTTAACAGAAAGCCACAATTTAAGACACACGGAGTCAGTGTGCACTCGAAGTTGGTTGCTTGACGGTTGTCAGCGCACTCTGAGGTTTATGGATATACAGGGAAAAATTAGATCGGTGTCGGTTAGAGTTCCCGAGTAGCTCAGTGGTAGAGCGTTACTACGTTAAACCAAAAGTCCCGGGTTCGATACCCGGCTCCGGAACAATTTTTCCCTCAAATTATTCAAATCAACTTTACAGGGATTTATACCTGAAATCATGATTTGCGTAATACACGTCACAGTTCGTTAACAGAAAACCACAATTTAAGTCACACGGAGTTAGTGTGCACTCGACGTTGTTTGCTTGACGGTTGTCATCCCACTTTGAGGTCTGTGGATAAAGAGGGAAAAATTGGATCGGTGTGGGTTAGAGTTCCCGAGTAGCTCAGTGGTAGAGCGTTGGTACGTTAAAACAAAGGTACCGCGTTCGATAACCGGCTCCGGAACAATTTTTCCCTCGTAATTATTCAAATCAACTTTACAGGGGTCATACCTGAAATCTTGATTTGCATAATACACGTCACTGTTCGTTAAAAGAAAACCACAATTTAAGTCACACGGAGTTAGTGTGCACTCGAAGTTGGTTGCTTGACGTTTGTCAGCCCACTTGGAGGTCTGTGGATATAGAAGGAAAAATTGGATCTGTGTCGGTTAGAGTTCCCGAGTAGCTCAGTGGTAGAGCGTTGGTACGTTAAACCAAAGGTCCCGGGTTCGATTCCCGGCTCCGGAACAATTTCTCCTTCGAAATTATTCAAATCAACTTTACAGGGAGTTATACCTGAAATCATGATTTGAATAATACACGTCACTGTTCGTTAACAGAAAACCACAATTTAAGTCACAAGGAGTTAGTGTGCACTCGAAGTTGGTTGCTTGATGGTTGTCAGCTCACTTTGAGTTCTGTAGATATAGAGGGAAAAATTGGATTGGTGTCGGTTAGAGTTCCCGAGAAGCTCAGTGGTAAGGCGTTGATACGTTAAACCAAAGGTCCCGGGTTCGATACCCGGCTCCGGAACAATTTTTCCCTCGAAATTATTCAAAGCAACTTTACAGGGAGTTATTCCTGAAATCTTGATTTGCATAATACACGTCATTCTTCGTTAACAGAAAACCACAATTTAAGTCATACGGGGTTAGTGTTCATTCGAATTTGGTTGCTTGACGGTTGTCAGCCCAGTTTGAGGTCTGTGGATATAGAGGGAAAAATTGGATCGGTGTGGGTTAGAGTTCCCGAGTAGCTCAGTGGTAGAGCGTTGGTACGTTAAACCAAAGGTCCCGGGTTCGATACCCGGCTCCGGAAAAATTTTTCCCTCGAAATTATTCAAATCAACTTTACAGGCATTTATACCTGAAATCTTGATTTGCATAATACACGTCACTGTTCGTTAACATAAAACAACAATTTAAGTCACACGGAGTTAGTGTGCACTCGAAGTTGGTTGCATGACGGTTGTCTGCCCACTTTGAGGTCTGTGGATATAGAGGGAAAAATTGGATCGGTGTCGGTTAGAGTTCCATAGTAGCTCAGTGGTAGAGCATTGGTACGTTAAACCAAAAATCCCGGGTTCGATACCCGGCTCCGGAACAATTTTTCCCTCGAAATTATTCAAATCAACTTTACAGGGAGTTATACCTGAAATCTTGATTTGCATAATACACGTCACTGTTCGTTAACAGAAAACCACAATTTAAGTCACACGGAGTTAGTGTGCACTCGAAGTTGGTTGCTTGACGGTTGTCAGCCCACTTTGAGGTCCGTAGATATAGAGGGAAAATTGGATCGGTATCGGTTAGAGTTCCCGAGTAGCTCAGTGGTGGAGCGTTTGTACGTTAAACCAAAGGTCCCGGGTTCGTTACCCGGCTCCGGAACAATCTTTCTCTCGAAATTATTCAAATCATTTTTACATTGAGTCATACATGAAATCTTGATTTCCATAATACACGTCAATGTTCGTTAACAGAAAACCACAATTTAAGTCACACGGAGTTAGTGTGCACTCGAAGATGGTTGCTTGACTGTTGTCAGCCAATTTGAGGTCCGTGGATATAGAGGGAAAAATTGGATCGGTGTCGGTTAGAGTTCCCGAGTAGCTCAGTGATAGAGCGTTGGTACGTTAAAACAAAGGTCCCGCGTTCGATACCCGGCTCCGGAACAATTTTTCCCTCGAAATTATTCAAATCAACTTTACAGGGAGTCATACCTGAAATCTTGATTTGCATAATACACGTCACTGTTCGTTAACAGAAAACCACAATTTAAGTCATACGGAGTTAGTGTGCACTCGAAGTTGTTTGCTTGACGGTTGTCAGCCCACTTTGAGGTCTGTAGATATAGAGGGAAAAATTGGATCGGTGTCGGTTAGAGTTCCCGAGTAGCTCAGTGGTATAGCGTTGGTACGTTAAACCAAAGGTCCCGGGTTCGTTACCCGGCTCCGGAACAATTTTTCTCTCGAAATTATTCAAATCAACTTTACTTTGAGTCATACCTGAAATCTTGATTTCCATAATACACGTCACTGTTCGTTAACAGAAAACCACAATTTAAGTCACACGGAGTTAGTGTGCACTCGAAGATGGTTTGCTTGACAGTTGTCAGCCCACTTTGAGTTCTGTGGATAAAGAGGGAAAAATTGGATCGGTGTAGGTTAGAGTTCCCGAGTAGCTCAGTGGTAGAGCATTGGTACCTTAAACCAATGATCCCTGGTTCGATACCCGGCTCCGGAACAATTTTTCCCTCGAAATTATTCAAATCAACTTTACAGGGAGTTATACCTGAAATCTTGATTTGCATAATACACGTCACTGTTCGTTAACACAAGACCACAATTTAGGTCACACGGAGTTATTGTGCATTCGGAGATGGTTGCTTGACGGTTGTCAGCCCAATTTGAGGTCCGTGGATATAGAGGGAGAAATTGGATCGGTGTCGGTTAGAGTTCCCGAGTAGCTCAGTGGTAGAGTGTTAGTACGTTAAACCAAAGGTCCCGGGTTCGATACCCGGCTCTGATAACGTCACTGTACGTTAAAGAAAACCACAATTTAAGACACACGGAGTTAGTGTGCACTCGAAGTTGGTTGCTTGACGTTTGTCTGCCCACTTTGATGTCTGTAGATATAGAGGGAAAAATTGGATCGGTGTCGGTTAGAGTTCTCGAGTAGCTCAGTGGTAGAGCGTTGGTACGTTAAACAAAAGGTCCCGGGTTCGATTCCCGGCTCCGGAACAATTTTTCCTCGAAATTATTCAAATCAACTTTACAGGGATTTATACTTGAAATCTTGATTTGCATAAAACACGTCACTGTTCGTTAACAGAAAACCACAATTTAAGTCACACGGAGTTAGTGTGCACTCGACGTAGGTTGCATGACGGTTGTCAGACCACTTTGAGGTCTGTGGATATAGAGGGAAAAATTGGATCGGTGTCTGTTAGAGTTCCAGAGTAGCTCAGTAGTAGAGATTTGGTACGTTAAACCAAAGGTCCCAGGTTCGATACCCGGCTTAGAAACAATTTTTCCCTCGAAATTATTCAAATCAACTTTACAGGGAGTCATACCTGAAATCTTGATTTGCATAATACACGTCACTGTTCGTTAACGGAAAACCACAATTTAAGTCACACGGAGTTAGTGTGCACTCGAATTTGGTTGCTTGACGGTTGTCAGCCCAATTTGAGGTCTGTAGATATAGATGGAAAAATTGGATCGGTGTCGGTTAGAGTTCCCGAGTAGCTCAGTGGTGGAGCGTTGGTACATTAATCCAAAGGTCCCGGGTTCGATAACCGTCTCCGGAAAAATTTTTCTCTCGAAATTATTTAAATCAACTTTACAGGGAATCATATCTGAAATCTTGATTTCCATAATACACGTCACTGTTCGTTAACAGCAAACCACAATTTAAGTCACACGGAGTTAGTGTGCACTCGAAGATGGTTGCTTGACGGTTTCAGCCCAATTTGAGGTCCGTGGATATAGAGGGAAAAATTGGATCGGTGTCGTTTAGAGTTCTCTAGTACCTCTGTGGTAGAGCGTTGGTACGTTAAACCAAAGGTCCCGGGTTCGATACCCGGCTCCGGGACAATTTTTCTCTCGAAATTATTCAAATCAACTTTACAGGGAGTCATACCTGAAATCTTGATTTGCATAATACTCGTCACTGTTCGTTAACAGAAAACCACAATTTAAGTCACACGGAGTTAGTGTGCACTCGAAGTTGGTTGTTTGACGGTTGTCAGCGCACTCTGAGATCTGTGGATATATAGGGAAAAATTGGATCGGTGTCGGTTAGAGTTCCCGAGTAGCTCAGTGGTAGAGCGTTGGTACGCTAAAACAAAGGTCCCGCGTTCGATACCCGGCTCCGAAACAATTTTTCCCTCGAAATTTTTCAAATCAACTTTACAGGAATTCATACCTGGAATCTTGATTTGCATAATACACGTCACTGTTCGTTAACAGAAAACCACAATTTACGTCACACGGAGTTAGTGCGCACGCGACGTTGGTTGCTTGACGGTTGTCAGCCCACTTTGAGGTCTGAGGATATAGAGGGAAAAATTGAATCGGTGTCGGTTAGAGTTCCCGAGTAGCTCAGTGGTAGAGCGTCGAAACGTTAAACCAAAGGTCCCGGGTTCGATACCCGGCTCCGGAACAATTTTTCCCTCGAAATTATTCAAATCAACTTTACAGGGTATTATACATGAAATCTTGATTTGCATAATACACGTCACTGTTCGTTAACAGAAGACTACAATTTAAGTCATACGGAGTTAGTGTGCACTCGAAGTAGTTTGCTTGACGGTTGTCAGCCCACTTTGAGTTCTGTAGATATAGAGGAAAAAATTGGATCGGTGTCGGTTAGAGTTCCCGAGTAGCTCAGTGGTAGAGCGTTGGTACGTTAAACCAAAGGTCCCGGGTTCGTTAGCCGGCTCCGGAACAATCTTTCTCTCGAAATTATTCAAATCAACTTTACTTTGAGTCATACCTGAAATCTTGATTTCCATAATACACGTCACTGTTCGTTAACAGAAAACCACAATTTAAGTCACACGGAGTTAGTGTGCACTCGAAGATGGTTTGCTTGACAGTTGTCAGCCCACTTTGAGTTCTGTGGATAAAGAGGGAAAAATTGGATCGGTGTAGGTTAGAGTTCCCGAGTAGCTCAGTGGTAGAGCATTGGTACCTTAAACCAATGATCCCTGGTTCGATACCCGGCTCCGGAACATTTTTTCCCTCCAAATTATTCAAATCAACTTTACAGGGAGTTATACCTGAAATCCTGATTTGCATAATACACGTCACTGTTCGTTAACACAAGACCACAATTTAAGTCACACGAAGTTAGTGTGCATTCGAAGATGGTTGCTTGACGGTTGTCAGCCCAATTTGAGGTCCGTGGATATAGAGGGAGAAATTGGATCGGTGTCGGTTAGAGTTCCCGAGTAGCTCAGTGGTAGAGTGTTAGTACGTTAAACCAAAGGTCCCGGGTTCGATACCCGGCTCCGATAACGTCACTGTACGTTAAAGAAAACCACAATTTAAGACACACGGAGTTAGTGTGCATTCGAAGTTGGTTGCTTGACGGTTGTCTGCCCACTTTGAGGTCTGTAGATATAGAGGAAAAAATTGGATCGGTGTCGGTTAGAGTTCCCGAGTAGCTCAGTGGTAGAGCGTTGGTACGTTAAACCAAAGGTCCCGGGTTTGATACCCGGCTCCGGAACAATTTTTCCTCGAAATTACTCAAATCAACTTTACATTGAGATATACCTGAAATCTTGATTTGCATAATACACGTCACTGTTCGTTAACAGAAAACCACAATTTAAGTCAAACGGAGTTAGTGTGCACTCGACGTAGGTTGCATGACGATTGTCAGACCACTTTGAGGTCTGTGGATATAGAGGGAAAAATTGGATCGGTGTCTGTTAGAGTTCCAGAGTAGCTCAGTGGTAGAGCTTTGGTACGTTAAACCAAAGGTCCCAGGTTCGATACCCGGCTTCGAAACAATTTTTCCCTCGAAATTATTCAAATCAACTTTACAGTGAATCATATCTGATATCTTGATTTCCATAATACACGTCACTGTTCGTTAACAGCAAACCACAAATTAAGTCACACGGAGTTAGTGTGCACTCGAAGTTGGTTTGCTTGACGGTTGTCAGCCCACTTTGAGGTCTGTGGATATAGAGGGAAAATTTGGATCGGTGTAGGTTAGAGTTCCCGAGTAGATCTGTGGTAGAGCATTGGTACGTTAAACCAAAGATCCCGGGTTCGATACCCGGTCCCGGAAATATTTTTCCCTCGAAATTATTCTAATCAAATTTATAGGGACTTATACCTGAAATCTTGATTTGCATAATACACGTCACTGTTCGTTAACACAAGACCAGAATTTGAGTTACACGGAGTTAGTGTGCACTCGAAGATGGTTGCTTGACGGTTTCAGCCCAATTTGAGGTCCGTGGATATAGAGGGAAAAATTGGATCGGTGTCGGTTAGAGTTCCCTAGTAGCTCTGTGGTAGAGCGTTGGTACGTTAAACCAGAGGTCCCGGGTTCGATACCCGGCTCCGAGACAATTTTTCTCTCGAAATTATTCAAATCAACTTTACAGGGAGTCATACCTGAAATCTAGATTTGCATAATACTCGTCACTGTTCGTTAACAGAAAACCACAATTTAAGTCACACGGAGTTAGTGTGCACTCGAAGTTGGTTGTTTGACGGTTGTCAGCGCACTCTGTGATCTGTGGATAAATAGGCAAAAATTGGATCGGTGTCGGTTACAGTTCCCGAGTAGCTCAGTGTTAGAGCGTTAGTACGTTAAACCAAAGGTCCCGGGATCGATACCCGGCTCCGGAACAATTTTTCCCTCGAAAATAATCAAATCAATTTTACAGGGAGTTATACCTGAAATCTTGATATGCATAATACACGTCACTGTTCGTTAACAGAAAACCACAATTTACGTCACACGGAGTTAGTGTGCACGCGACGTTGGTTGCTTGACGGTTGTCAGCCCACTTTGAGGTCTGTGGATATAGAGGGAAAAATTGGATCGGTGTCGGTTAGAGTTCCCGAGTAGCTCAGTGATAGAGCGATGGTACGTTAAAACAAAGGTCCCGCGTTCGATACCCGGCTCCGGAACAATTTTTCCCTCGAAATTATTCTAATCAACTTTATAGGGATTTATACCTGAAATCTTGATTTGCATAATACACTTCACTGTTCGTTAACACAAGACCACAATTTAAGTCAAACGGACTTAGTGTGCACTCGAAGATAGTTGCTTGACGGTTGTCAGCCCAATTTGAGGTCCGTGGATATAGAGAGAAAAATTGGATCGGTGTCGGTAAGAGTTCCCGAGTAGGTCAGTGGTAGAGCGTTGGTACGTTAAACAAAAGGTCCCGGGTTCGATACCTGGCTCCGGAACACTTTTTCCCTCGAAATTATTCAAATCAACTTTACAGGGAGTTATACATGAAATCTTGATTTGCATAATACACGTCACTGTTCGTTAACACAAGACCACAATTTAAGTCACACGGACTTACTGTGCACTCGAAGATAGTTCATAGACGGTTGTCAGCCCAATTTGAGGTCTGTGGATATAGAGGGAAAAATTGGATCGGTGTGGGTTAGAGTTCCCGAGTAGCTCAGTGGTAGAGCGTTGGTACGCTAAAACAAAGGTCCCGCGTTCGATACCCGGCTCCGAAACAATTTTTCCCTCGAAATTTTTCAAATCAACTTTACAGGAATTCATACCTGGAATCTTGATTTGCATAATACACGTCACTGTTCGTTTAAAGAAAACCACAATTTAAGTCACACGGAGTTAGTGTGCAATCGACGTTGGTTGCTTGACGGTTGTCATTCCAATTTGAGGTCTGTGGATATAGAGGGAAAAATTGGATCGATGTGGGTTAGAGTTCCCGAGTAGCTCAGTGGTAGAGCATTGGTACGTTAAACCAAAGATCCCAGGTTCGATACCCGGCTCCGGAAAAATTTTTCCCTCGAAATTATTCTAATCAATTTTATAGGGATTTATACCTGAAATCTTGATTTGCATAATACACGTCACTGTTCGTTAACACAAGACCACAATTTAAGTCACACGGACTTACTGTGCACTCGAAGATAGTTCCTAGACGGTTGTCAGCCCAATTTGAGGTCCGTCGATATAGAGAGAAAAATTGGATCGGTGTCGGTAAGAGCTCCCGAGTAGCTCAGTGGTAGATCGTTGGTACGTTAAACCAAAGTTCCCGGGTTCGAAACCCGGCTCCGGAACACTTTTTTTCCCTCGAAATTATTTAAATCAACTTTACAGGGAGTTATACATGAAATCTTGATTTGCACAATACACGTCACTGTTCGTTAACAGAAAACCACAATTTAAGTCACAAGGAGATAGTGTGCACTCGAAGTTGGTTGCTTGATGGTTGTCAGCTCACTTTGAGTTCTGTAAATATAGAGGGGAAAATTGGATCGGTGTCGGTTAGAGTTCCCGAGTAGCTCAGTGGTAGAGCGTTGGTACGTTAAAACAAAGGTCCCGCGTTCGATACCCGGCTTCGGAACAATTTTTCCCTCGAAATTATTCAAATCAACTTTACAGGGATTCATACCTGAAATCTTGATTTCCATAATACCCGTCACTGTTCGTTAACAGAAAACCACAATTTAAGTCACACGGATTAAGTGTGCACTCGAAGATGGTTGCTTGACGGTTTCAGCCCAATTTGAGGTCCGTGGATACAGAGGGAAAAATTGGATCGGTGTCGGTTAGAGTTCCCGAGTAGCTCTGTGGTAGAGCGTTGGTACGTAAAACCAAAGGTCCCGGATTCGATACCCGGCTCCGGGACAATTTTTCTCTCGAAATTATTCAAATCAACTTTACAATGAGTCATACCTGAAATCTTGATTTGCATAATACTCGTTCACTGTTCGTTAACAGAAAACCACAATTTAAGTCACACGGAGTTAGTGTGCACTCGAAGTTGGTTGCTTGACGGTTTTCAGCGCATTCTGAGGTCTGTGGATATAGAGGGAAAAATTGGATCGGTGTCGGTTAGAGTTCCCGAGTAGCTCAGTGGTAGAGCGTTGGTACGTTAAACCAAATGTCCCGGGTTCGATACCCGGCTCCGGAACAATTTTTCCCTCGAAATTATTCAAATCAACTTTACAGGGAGTTATACCTGAAATCTTGATTTGCATAATACGCGTCACTGTTCGTTAACAGAAAACCACAATTTAAGTCACAGCGAGTTAGTGTGCACTCGACCTTGGTTGCTTGACGGTTGTCAGCCCACTTTGAGGTCTGTGGTTATAGAGGGAAAAATTGGGTCGGTGTGGGTTAGAGTTCCCTAGTAGCTCTGTGGTTGAGCGTTGGTACTTTAAACCAAAGGTCCCGGGTTTGATACCCGGCTCCGAGACAATTCTTCTCTCGAAATTATTCAAATCAACTTTGCAGGGAGTCATACCTGAAATCTTGATTTGCATAATACTCGTCACTGTTCGTTAACAGAAAACCACAATTTAAGTCACACGGAGTTAGTGTGCACTCGAAGTTGGTTGTTTGACGGTTGTCAGCGCACACTGTGATCTGTGGATATATAGGGAAAATTGGATCGGTGTCGGTTAGAGTTCCCGAGTAGCTCAGTGGTAGAGCGTTAGTACGTTAAACCAAAGTTCCCGGGATTGACACCCGGCTCCGGAACAATTTTTCCCTCGAAAATAATCAAATCTACTTTACAGGGAGTTATACCTGAAATCTTGATATGCATAATACACGTCACTGTTCGTTAACAGAAAACCACAATTTACGTCACACGGAGTTAGTGCGCACGCGACGTTGGTTGCTTGACGGTTGTCAGCCCACTTTGAGGTCTGTGGATATAGAGGGAAAAATTGGATCGGTGTCGGTTAGAGTTCCCGAGTAGCTCAGTGGTAGAGCGTTAGTACGTTAAAACAAAGGTCCCCCGTCCGATACCCGGCTCCGGAACAATTTTTCCCTCGAAATTATTCAAATCTACTTTACAGGGAGTCATACCTGAAATCTAGATTTGCATAATACACGTCACTGTTCGTTAAAAGAAAACCACAATTTAAGTCACACGGAGTTAGTGTGCACTCGACGTTGCTTGCTTGACGGTTGTCAGCGCACTCTGAGGTCTGTGGATATAGAGGGAAAAATTGGATCGGTGTGGGTTAGAGTTCCCGAGTAGCTCAGTGGTAGAGCGTTGGTACGTTAAAACAAAGGTCCCGCGTTCGATACTCGGCTTCGGAACAATTTTTCCCTCGAAATTATTCAAATCAACTTTACAGGGAGTCATACCTGAAATCTTGATTTCAATAATACCCGTCACTGTTCGTTAACAGAAAACCACAATTTAAGTCACACGGATTTAGTGTGCACTCGAAGATGGTTGCTTGACGGTTTCAGCCCAATTTGAGGTCCGTGGATACAGAGGGAAAAATTGGATCGGTGTCGGTTAGAGTTCCCGAGTAGCTCTGTGGTAGAGCGTTGGTACGTAAAACCAAAGGTCCCGGGTTCGATACCCGTCTCCGGAACAATTTTTCTCTCGAAATTATTCAAATCAACTTTACAATGAGTCATACCTGAAATCTTGATTTGCATAATACTCGTCACTGTTCGTTAACAGAAAACCACAATTTAAGTCACACGGAGTTAGTGTGCACTCGAAGTTGGTTGCTTGACGGTTTTCAGCGCATTCTGAGGTCAGTGGATATAGAGGGAAAAATTGGATCGGTGTCGGTTAGAGTTCCCGAGTAGCTCAGTGGTAGAGCGTTGGTACGTTAAACCAAATGTCCCGGGTTCGATACCCGGCTCCGGAACAATTTTTCCCTCGAAATTATTCAAATCAACTTTACAGGGAGTTATACCTGAAATCTTGATTTGCATAATACACGTCACAGTTCGTTAACAGAAAACCACAATTTAAGTCACAGCGAGTTAGTGTGCACTCGACCTTGGTTGCTTGACGGTTGTCAGCCCACTTTGAGGTCTGTGATTATAGAGGGAAAAATTGGGTCGGTGTGAGTTAGAGTTCCCGAGTAGCTCAGTGGTAGAGCGTTGGTACGTTAAAACAAAGGTCCCGCGTTCGATACCCGGCTCCGGAACAATTTTTCCCTCGAAATTATTAAAATCAACTTTACAGGGAGTTATACCTGAAATCTTGATTTGCATAATACACGTCACTGTTCGTTAACACAAGACCACAATTTAAGTCACACGGAGTTAGTGTGCATTCGAAGATGGTTGCTTGACGGTTGTCAGCCCAATTTGAAGTCCGTGGATATAGAGGGAAAAATTAGATCGGTGTCGGTTAGAGTTCCCCAGTAGCTCACTGGTAGAGCGTTCGTACGTTTAACAAAACGTCCCGGGTTCGATACCCGGCTCCGATACCGTCACTGTTTGTTAAAGAAAACCACAATTTAAGACACACGGAGTTAGTGTGCACTCGAAGTTGGTTGCTTGACGGTTGTCAGCCCACTTTGAGGTCTGTAGATGAAGAGGGAAAAAAAGGATCGGTGTCGGTTAGAGTTCCCGAGTAGCTCAGTGGTAGAGCGTTGGTACGTTAAACCAAATGTCCCGGTTCGATACCCGGCTCCGGAACAATATTTCCTCGAAATTATTCAAATCAACTTTACATGGAGTTATACCTGAAATCTTGATTTGCATAATACACGTCACTGTTCGTTAACAGAAAACCACAATTTAAGTCACACGGAGTTAGTGTGCACTCGACGTTGGTTGCTTGACGGTTGTCAGCCCACTTTGAGGTCTGTGGATATAGAGGGAAAACTTGGATCGGTGCCTGTTACAGTTACCGAGTAGCTCAGTGGTAGAGCGTTGGTACGTTAAACCAAAGGTCCCATGTTCGATACCCGGCTCCGGAACATTTTTTCCCTCGAAATTATTCAAATCAACTTAACAATGAGTCATACCTGAAATCTTGATTTGCATAATACTCGTCACTGTTCGTTAACAAAAAACCACAATTTAAGTCACACGGAGTTAGTGTACACTCGAAGATGGTTGCTTGACGGTTTTCATTGCACCCTGATGTCTGTGGATAAAGAGGGAAAAATTGGATCGGTGTCGGTTAGAGTTCCCGAGTAGCTCAGTAGTAGAGCGTTAGTACGTTAAACCATAGGTCCCGGGTTCGATACCCGGCTCCGGAACAATTTTTCCCTCGAAATTATTCAAATCAACTTAACAGGGAGTTATACCTGAAATCTTGATTTACATAATACACGTCACTGTTCGTTAACAGAAAACCACAATTTAAGTCACAAGAAGTTAGTGTGCACTCGAAGTTGGTTGCTTGATGGTTGTCAGCTCACTTTGAAGTCTGTAGATATAGAGGGAAAAATTGGATCGGTGTCGTTTAGTGTTGCCGAGTAGCTCAGTGGTAGAGCGTTGGTACGTTAATCCAAAGGTACTGGGTTCGATACCCGGCTCCGGAACAATTTTTCTCTCGAAATTATTCAAATCAACTTTACAGGGAGTCATACCTGTAATCTTGATTTCCACAACACACGTCACTGTTCGTTTACAGAAAACCACAATTTAAGTCACAAGAAGTTAGTGTGCACTCGAAGATGGTTTGCTTGACGGTTGTCACTCCACTTTGAGGTCTGTGGATATAGAGGGAAAAATTGGATCGGTGTAGGTGAGAGTTCCCGAGTAGCTCAGTGTTAGAGCATTGGTACGTTAAACCAAAGATCCCGGGGTCGATACCGGGCTCCGGAACAATTTTTCTCTCGAAATTATTCTAATCAATTTTATAGGGAGTTATACCTGAAATCTTGATTTGCATAATACACGTCACTGTTCGTTAACACAAGACCACAATTTAAGTCACACGGGGTTAGTGTGCACTCGAAGATGGTTGCTTGACTGTTGTCAGCCAATTTGAGGTCCGTGGATATAGAGGGAAAAATTGGATCGGTGTCGGTTAGAGTTCCCGAGTAGCTCAGTGGTAGAGCGTTAGTACGTTAAACCAAAGGTCCCGGGATTGACACCCGGCTCCGGAACAATTTTTCCCTCGAAAATAATCAAATCTACTTTACAGGGAGTTATACCTGAAATCTTGATATGCATAATACACGTCACTGTTCGTTAACAGAAAACCACAATTTACGTCACACGGAGTTAGTGCGCACGCGACGTTGGTTGCTTGACGGTTGTCAGCCCACTTTGAGGTCTGTGGATATAAAGGGAAAAATTGGATCGGTGTCGGTTAGAGTTCCCGAGTAGCTCAGTGGTAGAGCGTTGGTACGTTAAAACAAAGGTCCCCCGTCCGATACCCGGCTCCGGAACAATTTTTCCCTCGAAATTATTCAATTCTACTTTACAGGGAGTCATACCTGAAATCTAGATTTGCATAATACACGTCACTGTTCGTTAAAAGAAAACCACAATTTAAGTCACACGGAGTTAGTGTGCACTCGACGTTGCTTGCTTGACGGTTGTCAGCGCACTCTGAGGTCTGTGGATATAGAGGGAAAAATTGGATCGGTGTGGGTTAGAGTTCCCGAGTAGCTCAGTGGTAGAGCGTTGGTACGTTAAAACAAAGGTCCCGCGTTCGATACTCGGCTTCGGAACAATTTTTCCCTCGAAATTATTCAAATCAACTTTACAGGGAGTCATACCTGAAATCTTGATTTCAATAATACCCGTCACTGTTCGTTAACAGAAAACCACAATTTAAGTCACACGGATTTAGTGTGCACTCGAAGATGGTTGCTTGACGGTTTCAGCCCAATTTGAGGTCCGTGGATACAGAGGGAAAAATTGGATCGGTGTCGGTTAGAGTTCCCGAGTAGCTCTGTGGTAGAGCGTTGGTACGTAAAACCAAAGGTCCCGGGTTCGATACCCGTCTCCGGAACAATTTTTCTTTCGAAATTATTCAAATCAACTTTACAATGAGTCATACCTGAAATCTTGATTTGCATAATACTCGTCACTGTTCGTTAACAGAAAACCACAATTTAAGTAACACGGAGTTAGTGTGCACTCGAAGTTGGTTGCTTGACGGTTTTCAGCGCATTCTGAGGTCAGTGGATATAGAGGGAAAAATTGGATCGGTGTCGGTTAGAGTTCCCGAGTAGCTCAGTGGTAGAGCGTTGGTACGTTAAACCAAATGTCCCGGGTTCGATACCCGGCTCCGGAACAATTTTTCCCTCGAAATTATTCAAATCAACTTTACAGGGAGTTATACCTGAAATCTTGATTTGCATAATACACGTCACAGTTCGTTAACAGAAAACCACAATTTAAGTCACAGCGAGTTAGTGTGCACTCGACCTTGGTTGCTTGACGGTTGTCAGCCCACTTTGAGGTCTGTGATTATAGAGGGAAAAATTGGGTCGGTGTGAGTTAGAGTTCCCGAGTAGCTCAGTGGTAGAGCGTTGGTACGTTAAAACAAAGGTCCCGCGTTCGATACCCGGCTCCGGAACAATTTTTCCCTCGAAATTATTAAAATCAACTTTACAGGGAGTTATACCTGAAATCTTGATTTGCATAATACACGTCACTGTTCGTTAACACAAGACCACAATTTAAGTCACACGGAGTTAGTGTGCATTCGAAGATGGTTGCTTGACGGTTGTCAGCCCAATTTGAAGTCCGTGGATATAGAGGGAAAAATTAGATCGGTGTCGGTTAGAGTTCCCCAGTAGCTCACTGGTAGAGCGTTCGTACGTTTAACAAAAGGTCCCGGGTTCGATACCCGGCTCCGATACCGTCACTGTTTGTTAAAGAAAACCACAATTTAAGACACACGGAGTTAGTGTGTACTCGAAGTTGGTTGCTTGACGGTTGTCAGCCCACTTTGAGGTCTGTAGATGAAGAGGGAAAAAAAGGATCGGTGTCGGTTAGAGTTCCCGAGTAGCTCAGTGGTAGAGCGTTGGTACGTTAAACCAAATGTCCCGGTTCGATACCCGGCTCCGGAACAATATTTCCTCGAAATTATTCAAATCAACTTTACATGGAGTTATACCTGAAATCTTGATTTGCATAATACACGTCACTGTTCGTTAACAGAAAACCACAATTTAAGTCACACGGAGTTAGTGTGCACTCGACGTTGGTTGCTTGACGGTTGTCAGCCCACTTTGAGGTCTGTGGATATAGAGGGAAAACTTGGATCGGTGCCTGTTACAGTTACCGAGTAGCTCAGTGGTAGAGCGTTGGTACGTTAAACCAAAGGTCCCATGTTCGATACCCGGCTCCGGAACATTTTTTTCCTCGAAATTATTCAAATCAACTTAACAATGAGTCATACCTGAAATCTTGATTTGCATAATACTCGTCACTGTTCGTTAACAAAAAACCACAATTTAAGTCACACGGAGTTAGTGTACACTCGAAGATGGTTGCTTGACGGTTTTCATTGCACCCTGATGTCTGTGGATAAAGAGGGAAAAATTGGATCGGTGTCGGTTAGAGTTCCCGAGTAGCTCAGTAGTAGAGCGTTAGTACGTTAAACCATAGGTCCCGGGTTCGATACCCGGCTCCGGAACAATTTTTCCCTCGAAATTATTCAAATCAACTTAACAGGGAGTTATACCTGAAATCTTGATTTACATAATACACGTCACTGTTCGTTAACAGAAAACCACAATTTAAGTCACAAGAAGTTAGTGTGCACTCGAAGTTGGTTGCTTGATGGTTGTCAGCTCACTTTGAAGTCTGTAGATATAGAGGGAAAAATTGGATCGGTGTCGTTTAGTGTTGCCGAGTAGCTCAGTGGTAGAGCGTTGGTACGTTAATCCAAAGGTACTGGGTTCGATACCCGGCTCCGGAACAATTTTTCTCTCGAAATTATTCAAATCAACTTTACAGGGAGTCATACCTGTAATCTTGATTTCCACAACACACGTCACTGTTCGTTTACAGAAAACCACAATTTAAGTCACAAGAAGTTAGTGTGCACTCGAAGATGGTTTGCTTGACGGTTGTCACCCCACTTTGAGGTCTGTGGATATAGAGGGAAAAATTGGATCGGTGTAGGTGAGAGTTCCCGAGTAGCTCAGTGTTAGAGCATTGGTACGTTAAACCAAAGATCCCGGGGTCGATACCGGGCTCCGGAACAATTTTTCTCTCGAAATTATTCTAATCAATTTTATAGGGAGTTATACCTGAAATCTTGATTTGCATAATACACGTCACTGTTCGTTAACACAAGACCACAATTTAAGTCACACGGGGTTAGTGTGCACTCGAAGATGGTTGCTTGACTGTTGTCAGCCAATTTGAGGTCCCTGGATATAGAGGGAAAAATTGGATCGGTGTCGGTTAGAGTTCCCGAGTAGCTCAGTGATAGAGAGTAGGTACGTTAAAACAAAGGTCCCGCGTTCGATACCCGGCTCCGGAACAATTTTTCCCTCGAAATTATTCAAATCAACTTTACAGGGAGTCATACCTGAAATCTTGATTTGCATAGTACACGTCACTGTTCGTTAAAAGAAAACCACAATTTAAGGCACACGGAGTTAGTGTGCACTCGACGTTGGTTGCTTGACGGTTGTCAGCCCACTTTGAGGTCTGTGGATATAGAGGGAAAAATTGGATCGGTGTGGGTTAGAGTTCCCGAGTAGCTCAGTGGTAGAGCGTTGGTACGCTAAAACAAAGGTCCCGCGTTCGACACCCGGCTCCGAAACAATATTTCCCTCGAAATTTTTCAAATCAACTTTACAGGAAGTCATACCTGGAATCTTGATTTGCATAATACACGTCACTGTTCGTTAACAGAAAACCACAAATTAAGTCACACGGAGTTAGAGTGCACTCGAATTTGGTTTCCTTGACGGTTGTCAGCCCACTTTGAGGTCTGTGGATATAGAGGAAAAAATTGGATCGGTGTATGTTAGAGTTCCCGTGTAGCTCAGTGGTAGAGCATTGGTACGTTAAACCAAAGATCCCAGGTTCGATACCCGGCTCCGGAAAAATTTTTCCCTCGAAATTATTCTAATCAACTTTATAGGGATTTATACCTGAAATCTTGATTTGCATAATACACGTCACTGTTCGTTAACACAAGACCACAACTTAAGTCACACGGACTTAGTGTGCACTCGAAGATAGTTGCTTGACGGTTGTGAGCCCAATTTGAGGTCCGTGGATATAGAGAGAAAAATTGGATCGGTGGCGGTAAGAGTTCCCGAGTAGCTCAGTGGTAGAGCGTTGGTACGTTAAACCAAAGGTCCCGGGTTCGATACCCGGCTCCGGAACACTTTTTCCCTCGTAATTATTAAAATCAACTTTACAGGGAGTTATACATGAAATCTTGATTTGCCTAATACACTTCACTGTTCGTTAACAGAAAACCACAATTTAAGTCACAAGGAGATATTGTGCACTCGAAGTTGGTTGCTTGATGGTTGTCAGCTCAATTTGAGGTCTGTAGATATAGATGGAAAAATTGGATAGGTGTCGGTTAGAGTTCCCGAGTAGCTCAGTGGTAGAGCGTTGGTACGTTAATCCAAAGGTACCGGGTTCGATACCCGGCTCCGGAACTATTTTTACCTCGAAATTATTCAAATCAACTTTACAGGGAGTCATACCAGAAATCTTGTTTGCATAATACACGTCACTGTTCGTTAACAGAAAACCACAATTTAAGTCACACGGAGTTAGTGTGCACTCGAATTTGGTTTGCTTGACTGTTGTCAGCCCACTTCGGGGTCTGTGGATATAGAGGGAAAAATTGGATCGGTGTAGGTTAGAGTTCCCGAGTAGCTCAGTTGTAGAGCATTGGTACGTTAAACCAAAAATCCCGGTGTCGATACCCGGCTCCGGAACAATTTTTCCCTCGAAATTATTCTAATCAATTTTATAGGGAGTTATACATGAAATCTTGTTTTGCATAATACACGTCACTGTTCGTTAACACAAGACCACAATTTAAGTCACACGGAGTTAGTGTGCACTCGAAGATTGTTGCTTGACGGTTGTCAGCCCAATTTGAGTTCCGTGGATATAGAGGGAAAAATTGGATCGGTGTCGGTTAGAGTTCCCGAGTAGCTCAGTGGTAGAGCGTTGGTACGTTAAACCAAAGGTCCCGGGTTCGATACCCGGCTCAGGAAAAATTTTTCTCTCGAAAATATTCAAATCAACTTTACAGGAAATCATACCCGAAATCTTGATTTGCATAATACACGTCACTGTTCGTTAACAGAAAACCACAATTTAAGTCAAACGGAGTTAGTGTGCACTCGAAATTGGTTGCCTGACGGTTGTTAGCGCACCCTGAGGTCTGTGGATTTAGAGGGAAAAATTGGATCGGTGTCGGGTAGTGTTCCCGAATAGCTCAGTGGTAGAGCGTTGGTACGTTAAACCAAATGTCCCGGGGTCGATACCCGGCTCCGGAACAATTTTTCCCTCGAAATTATTCAAATCAACTTTACAGGGTATTATACATGAAATCTTGATTTGCATAATACACGTCACTGTTCGTTAACAGAAAACCACAATTTAAGTCATACGGAGTTAGTGTGCACTCGAAGTAGTTTGCTTGACGGTTGTCAGCCAACTTTGAGTTCTGTAGATATAGAGGGAAAAATTGAATCGGTGTCGGTTAGAGTTCCCGAGTAGCTCAGTGGTAGAGCGTTGGTACGTTAAACCAAAGTTCCCGGGTTCGTTACCCGGCTCCGGAACAATCTTTCTCTCGAAATTATTCAAATCAACTTTACTTTGAGTCATACCTGAAATCTTGATTTCCATAATACACGTCACTGTTCGTTAACAGAAAACCACAATTTAAGTCACACGGAGTTAGTGTGCACTCGAAGATGGTTTGCTTGACAGTTGTCAGCCCACTTTAAGTTCTGTGGATAAAGAGGGAAAAATTGGATCGGTGTAGGTTAGAGTTCCCGAGTAGCTCAGTGGTAGAGCATTGGTACCTTAAACCAATGATCCCTGGTTCGATACCCGGCTCCGGAACAATTTTTCCCTCCAAATTATTCAAATCAACTTTACAGGGAGTTATACCTGAAATCTTGATTTGCATAATACACGTCACTGTTCGTTAACACAAGACCACAATTTAAGTCACACGGAGTTAGTGTGCATTCGAAGATGGTTGCTTGACGGTTGTCAGCCCAATTTGAGGTCCGTGGATATAGAGGGAGAAATTGGATCGGTGTCGGTTAGAGTTCCCGAGTTGCTCAGTGGTAGAGCGTTGGTACGTTATTCCAAAGGTCCCGGGTTCGATAACCGGCTCCGGAAAAATTTTTCTCTCGAAATTATTTAAATCAAATTTACAGGGAATCATATCTGATATATTGATTTCCATAATGCACGTCACTGTTCGTTAACAGCAAACCACAATTTAAGTCACACGGAGTTAGTGTGCACTCGAAGTTGGTTTGCTTGACGGTTGTCAGCCCACTTTGAGGTCTGTGGATATAGAGGGAAAATTTGGATCGGTGTAGGTTAGAGTTCCCGAGTAGATCTGTGGTAGAGCATTGGTACGTTAAACCAAAGAACCCGGGTTCGATACCCGGTCCCGGAAATATTTTTCCCTCGAAATTATTCTAATCAAATTTATAGGGAGTTATACCTGAAATCTTGATTTGCATAATACACGTCACTGTTCGTTAACACAAGACCAGAATTTAAGTTACACGGAGTTAGTGTGCACTCGAAGATGGTTGCTTGACGGTTTCAGCCCAATTTGAGGTCCGTGGATATAGAGGGAAAAATTGGATCGGTGTCGGTTAGAGTTCCCTAGTAGCTCTGTGGTAGAGCGTTGGTACGTTAAACCAAAGGACCCGGGTTCGATACCCGGCTCCGAGACAATTTTTCTCTCGAAATTATTCAAATCAACTTTACAGGGAGTCATACCTGAAATCTTGATTTGCATAATACACGTCACTGTTCGTTAAAAGAAAACCACAATTTAAGTCACACGGAGTTAGTGTGCACTCGAAGTTGGTTGTTTGACGGTTGTCAGCGCACTCTGTGATCTGTGGATATATAGGGAAAAATTGGATCGGTGTCGGTTAGAGTTCCCGAGTAGCTCAGTGGTAGAGCGTTAGTACGTTAAACCAAAGGTCCCGGGATCGATACCCGGCTCCGGAACAATTTTTCCCTCGAAAATAATCAAATCTACTTTACAGGGAGTTATACCTGAAATCTTGATATGCATAATACACGTCACTGTTCGTTAACAGAAAACCACAATTTACGTCACACGGAGTTAGTGCGCACGCGACGTTGGTTGCTTCACGGTTGTCAGCCCACTTTGAGGTCTGTGGATATAGAGGGAAAAATTGGATCGGTGTCGGTTAGAGTTCCCGAGTAGCTCAGTGGTAGAGCGTTGGTACGTTAAAACAAAGGTCCACCTTCCGATACCCGGCTCCGGAACAATTTTTCCCTCGAAATTATTCAAATCAACTTTACAGGGAGTCATACCTGAAATCTAGATTTGCATAATACACGTCACTGTTCGTTAAAAGAAAACCACAATTTAAGTCACACGGAGTTAGTGTGCACTCGACGTTGCTTGCTTGACGGTTGTCAGCGCACTCTGAGGTCTGTGGATATAGAGAGAAAAATTGGATCGGTGTGGGTTAGAGTTCCCGAGTAGCTCAGTGGTAGAGCGTTGGTACGTTAAAACAAAGGTCCCGCGTTCGATACCCGGCTTCGGAATAATTTTTCCCTCGAAATTATTCAAATCAACTTTACAGGGAGTCATACCTGAAATCTTGATTTCCATAATACCCGTCAATGTTCGTTAACAGAAAACCACAATTTAAGTCACACTGATTTAGTGTGCACTCGAAGATGGTTGCTTGACGGTTGCAGCCCAATTTGAGGTCCGTGGATACAGAGGGAAAAATTGGATCGGTGTCGGTTAGAGTACCCGAGTAGCTCTGAGGTAGAGCGTTGGTACGTAAAACCAAAGGTCCCGGGTTCGATACCCGGCTCCGGGACAATTTTTCTCTCGAAATTATTCAAATCAACTTTACAATGAGTCATACCTGAAATCTTGTTTTGCATAATACTCGTCACTGTTCGTTAACAGAAAACCACAATTTAAGTCACACGGAGTTAGTGTGCACTCGACCTTGGTTGCTTGACGGTTGTCAGCCCACTTTGAGGTCTGTGGTTATAGATGGAAAAATTGGGTCGGTGTGGGTTAGAGTTCCCGAGTAGCTCAGTGGTAGAGCGTTGGTACGTTAAAACAAAGGTCCCGCGTTCGATACCCGGCTCCGGAACAATTTTTCCCTCGAAATTATTAAAATCAACTTTACAGGGAGTTATACTTGAAATCTTGATTTGCATAATACACGTCACTGTTCGTTAACACAAGACCACAATTTAAGTCACACGGAGTTAGTGTGCATTCGAAGATGGTTGCTTGACGGTTGTCAGCCCAATTTGAGGTCCGTGTATATAGAGGGAAAAATTAGATCGGTGTCGGTTAGAGTTCCCAAGTAGCTCACTGGTAGAGAGTTCGTACGTTAAACAAAAGGTCCCGGGTTCGATACCCGGCTCCGATACCGTCACTGTTTGTTAAAGAAAACCACAATTTAAGACACACGGAGTTAGTGTGCACTCGAAGTTGGTTGCTTGACGGTTGTCAGCCCACTTTGAGGTCTGTAGATAAAGAGGGAAAAAAAGGATCGGTGTCGGTTAGAGTTCCCGAGTAGCTCAGTGGTAGAGCGTTGGTACGTTAAACTAAATGTCCCGGGTTCGATACCCGGCTCCGGAACAATTTTTCCTCGAAATTATTCAAATCAACTTAACATGGAGTTATACCTGAAATCTTGATTTGCATAATACACCTCACTGTTCGTTAACAGCAAACCACAATTTAAGTCACACGGAGTTAGTGTGCACTCGACGTTGGTTGCTTGACGGTTGTCAGCCCACTTTGAGGTCTGTGGATATAGAGGGAAAATTTGGATCGGTGTCTGTTAGAGTTCCCGAGTAGCTCAGTGGTAGGGCGTTAGTACGTTAAACCAAAGGTCCCGGTTTCGATATCCGGCTTCGAAACAATTTGTCCCTCGAAATTATTCAAATCAACTTTACAGGGAGTCATACCTGAAATCTTGATTTGCATAATACTCGTCACTGTTCGTTAACAGAAAACCACAATTTAAGTCACACGGAGTTAGTGTGCACTCGAAGTTGGTTGCTTGACGGTTTTCAGCGCACTCTGAGGTCTGTGGATAAAGAGGGAAAAATTGGATCGGTGTCGGTTAGAGTTCCCGAGTAGCTCAGTGGTAGAGCGTTAGTACGTTAAACCAAAGGTCCCGGTTTCGATACCCGGCTCCGGAACAATTTTTCCCTCGAAAATATTCAAATCAACTTAACAGGGAGTTATACCTGAAATCTTGATTTACATAATACACGTCACTGTTCGTTAACAGAAAACCACAATTTAAGTCACAAAAAGTTAGTGTGCACTCAAAGTTGGTTGCCTGATGGTGGTCAGATCACTTTGAAATCTTTAGATATAGAGGGAAAAATTGGATCGGTGTCGGTTAGAGTTTCCGAGTAGCTCAGTGGTAGAGCGTTGGTACGTTAATCCAAAGGTACTGGGTTCGATACCCGGCTCCGGAACAATTTTTCTCTCGAAATTATTCAAATCAACTTTACAGGGAGTCATACCTGAAATCTTGATTTCCACAACACACGTCACTGTTCGTTAACAGAAAACCACAATTTAAGTCACACGGAGTTAGTGTGCACTCGAAGTTGGTTTGCTTGACGGTTGTCACCCCACTTTGAGGTCTGTGGATATAGAGGGAAAAATTGGATCGGTGTAGGTGAGAGTTCCCGAGTAGCTCAGTGTTAGAGCATTGGTACGTTAAACCAAAGAACCCGGGGTCGATACAAGGCTCCGGAACAATTTTTCTCTCGAAATTATTCTAATCAATTTTATAGGGAGTTATGCCTGAAATCTTGATTTGCATAATACACGTCTTGTTCGTTAACACAAGACCACAATTTAAGTCACACGGAGTTAGTGTGCACTCGAAGATGGTTGCTTGACTGTTGTCAGCCAATTTGAGGTCCGTGGATATAGAGGGAAAAATTGGATCGGTGTCGGTTAGAGTTCCCGAGTAGCTCAGTGATAGAGCGTTGCTACGTTAAACAAAGGTCCCGCGTTCGATACCCGGCTCCGGAACAATTTTTCCCTCGAAATTATTCAAATCAACTTTACAGGGAGTCATACCTGAAATCTTGATTTGCATAGTACACGTCACTGTTCGTTAAAAGAAAACCACAATTTAAGGCACACGGAGTTAGTGTGCACTCGACGTTGGTTGCTTGACGGTTGTCAGCCCACTTTGAGGTCTGTGGATATAGAGGGAAAAATTGGATCGGTGTGGGTTAGAGTTCCCGAGTAGCTCAGTGGTAGAGCGTTGGTACGCTAAAACAAAGGTCCCGCGTTCGATACCCGGCTCCGAAACAATTTTTCCCTCGAAATTTTTTAAATCAACTTTACAGGAATTCATACCTGGAATCTCGATTTGCATAATACACGTCACTGTTCGTTTAAAGAAAACCACAATTTAAGTCACACGGAGTTAGTGTGCACACGACGTTGGTTGCTTGACGGTTGTCAGCCCACTTTGAGGTCTGTGGATATAGAGGGAAAAATTGGATCGATGTGTGTTATAGTTCCCGAGTAGCTCAGTGGTAAAGCGTTGAAACGTTAAACCAAAGGTCACGGGTTCGATACCCGGCTACGGAACTATTTTTACCTCGAAATTATTCAAATCAACTTTACAGGGAGTCATACCAGAAATCTTGATTTGCATAATACACGTCACTGTTCGTTAACACAAGACCACAATTTAAGTCACACGGACTAAGTGTGCACTCGAAGATAGTTGCTTGACGGTTGTCAGCCCAATTTGAGGTCCGTGGATATAGAGAGAAAAATTGGATCGGTGTCGGATAGAGTTCCCGAGTAGCTCAGTGGTAGAGCGTTGGTACGTTAAACCAAAGGTCCCGGGTTCGATAACCGGCTCCGGAACACATTTTCCCTCGTAATTATTAAAATGAACTTTACAGGCAGTTATACATGAAATCTTGATTTGCATAATACACGTCACTGTTCCTTAACAGAAAACCACAATTTAAGTCACAAGGAGATAGTGTGCACTCGAAGTTGGTTGCTTGATGGTTGTCAGCTCACTTTGAGGTCTGTAGATATAGATGGAAAAATTGGATCGGTGTCGGTTAGAGTTCCCGAGTAGCTCAGTGGTAGAGCGTTGGTACGTTAATCCAAAGGTACCGGGTTCGATACCCGGCTCCGGAACTATTTTTACCTCGAAATTATTCAAATCAACTTTACAGGGAGTCATACCAGAAATCTTGTTTGCATAATACCCGTCACTGTTCGTTAACAGAAAACCACAATTTAAGTCACACGGAGTTAGTGTGCACTCGAAGTTGGTTGCTTGACGGTTTTCAGCGCATTCTGAGGTCTGTGGATATAGAGGGAAAAATTGGATCGGTGTCGGTTAGAGGTCCCGAGTAGCTCAGTGGTAGAGCGTTGGTACGTTAAACCAAATGTCCCGGGTTCGATACACGGCTCCGGAACAATTTTTCCCTCGAAATTATTCAAATCAACTTTACAGGGAGTTATACCTGAAATCTTGATTTGCATAATACACGTCACTGTTCGTTAACAGAAAACCACAATTTAAGTCACAGGGAGTTAGTGTGCACTCGACCTTGGTTGCTTGACGGTTGTCAGCCCACTTTGAGGTCTGTGGTTATAGAGGGAAAAATTGGATCGGTGTGGGTTAGAGTTCCCGAGTAGCTCAGTGGTAGAGCGTTGGTACGTTAAACCAAAGGTCCCGTGTTCGTTACCCGGCTCCGGAACAATCTTTCTCTCGAAATTATTCAAATCAACTTTACTTTGAGTCATACCTGAAATCTTGATTTCCATAATACACGTCACTGTTCGTTAACAGAAAACTACAATTTAAGTCACACGGAGTTAGTGTGCACTTGAAGATGGTTTGCTTGACAGTTGTCAGCCCACTTTGAGTTCTGTGGATAAAGAGGGAAAAATTGGATCGGTGTAGGTTAGACTTCCCGAGTAGCTCAGTGGTAGAGCATTGGTACCTTAAACCAATGATCCCTGGTTCGATACACGGCTCCGGAACAATTTTTCCCTCGAAATTATGCAAATCAACTTTACAGGGAGTCATATCTGAAATCTTGATTTCCATAATACACGTCACTGTTCGTTAACAGCAAACCACAAATTAAGTCACACGGAGTTAGTGTGCACTCGAAGTTGGTTTGCTTGACGGTTGTCAGCCCACTTTGAGGTCTGTGGATATAGAGGGAAAATTTGGATCGGTGTAGGTTAGATTTCCCGAGTAGATCTGTGGTAGAGCATTGGTACGTTAAACCAAAGATCCCGGGTTCGATACCCGGTCCCGGAAATATTTTTCCCTCGAAATTATTCTAATCAAATTTATAGGGAGTTATACCTGAAATCTTGATTTGCATAATACACGTCACTGTTCGTTAACACAAGACCAGAATTTAAGTCACACGGAGTTAGTGTGCACTCGATGATGGTTGCTTGACGGTTTCAGCCCAATTTGAGGTCCGTGGATATAGAGGGAAAAATTGGATCGGTGTCGGTTAGAGTTCTCTAGTAGCTCTGTGGTAGAGCGTTGGTACGTTAAACCAAAGGTCCCGGGTTCGATACCCGGCTCCGGAACAATTTTTCCCTCGAAAATATTCAAATCAACTTTACAGGGAGTTATACCTGAAATCTTGATATGCATAATACACGACACTGTTCGTTAACAGAAAACCACAATTTACGTCACACGGAGTTAGTGTGCACGCGACGTTGGTTGCTTGACGGTTGTCAGCCCACTTTGAGGTCTGTGGATATTGAGGGAAAAATTGGATCGGTGTCGGTTAGAGTTCCCGAGTAGCTCAGTGGTAGAGCGTTGGTACGTTAAAACAAAGGTCCCCCGTCCGATACCCGGCTCCGGAACAATTTTTCCCTCGAAATTATTCAAATCAACTTTACAGGGAGTCATACCTGATATCTAGATTTGCATAAAACTCGTCAGTGTTCGTTAAAAGAAAACCACAATTTAAGTCACACGGAGTTAGTGTGCACTCGACGTTGCTTGCTTGACGGTTGTCAGCGCACTCTGAGGTCTGTGGATATAGAGGGAAAAATTGGATCGGTGTGGGTTAGAGTTCCCGAGTAGCTCAGTGGTAGAGCGTTGGTACGTTAAAACAAAGGTCCCGCGTTCGATACCCGGCTTCGGAACAATTTTTCCCTCGAAATTATTCAAATCAACTTTACAGGGAGTCATAACTGAAATCTTGATTTCCATAATACCCGTCACTGTTCGTTAACAGAAAACCACAATTTAAGTTACACGGATTTAGTGTGCACTCGAAGATGGTTGCTTGACGGTTTCAGCCCAATTTGAGGTCCGTGGATACAGAGGGAAAAATTGGATCGGTGTCGGTTAGAGTTCCCGAGTAGCTCTGTGGTAGAGCGTTGGTACGTAAAACCAAAAGTCCCGGGTTCGATACCCGGCTCCGGGACAATTTTTCTCTCGAAATTATTCAAAACAACTTTACAATGAGTCATACCTGAAATCTTGATTTGCATAATACTCGTCACTGTTCGTTAACAGAAAACCACAATTTAAGTCACACGGAGTTAGTGTGCACTCGAAGTTGGTTGCTTGACAGTTTTCAGCGCATTCTGAGGTCTGTGGATATAGAGGGAAAAATTGGATCGGCGTCGGTTAGAGTTCCCGAGTAGCTCAGTGGTAGAGCGTTGGTACGTTAAACCAAATGTCCCGGGTTCGATACCCGGCTCCGGAACAATTTTTCCCTCGAAATTATTCAAATCAACTTTACAGGGAGTTATACCTGAAATCTTGATTTGCATAATACACGTCACTGTTCGTTAACAGAAAACCACAATTTAAGTCACAAGAAGTTAGTGTGCACTCGAAGTTGGTTGCTTGATGGTTGTCAGCTCACTTTGAAGTCTGTAGATATGGAGGAAAAAATTGGATCGGTGTCGGTTAGAGTTGCCGAGTAGCTCAGTGGTAGAGCGTTGGTACGTTATTCCAAATTACTGGGTTCGATACCCGGCTCCGGAACAATTTTTGTCTCGAAATTATTCAAATCAACTTTACAGGGAGTCATACCTGAAATCTTGATTTCCAAAACACACGTCACTGTACGTTAAGAGAAAACCACAATTTAAGTCACAAGGAGTTAGTGTGCACTCGAAGTTGGTTTGCTTGACGGTTGTCACCCCACTTTGAGGTCTGTGGATATAGAGGGAAAAATTGGATCGGTGTAGGTTAGGGTTCCCGAGTAGCTCAGTGTTAGAGCATTGGTACGTTAAACCAAAGATCCCGGGGTCGATACCCGGCTCCGGAACAATTTTTCTCTCGAAATTATTCTAATCAATTTTATAGGGAGTTATACCTGAAACCTTGATTTGCATAATACACGTCACTGTTCGTTAACACAAGACCACAATTTAAGTCACACGGAGTTAGAGTGCACTCGAAGATGGTTGCTTGAGAGTTGTCAGCTCACTTTGAGGTCTGTAGATATTGAGGGAAAAATTGGATCGGTGTCGGTTAGAGTTCCCGAGTAGCTCAGTGGTAGAGCGTTGGTACGTTAATCCAAAGGTACCGGGTTCGATACCCGGCTCAGGAACAATTTTGCTCACGAAATTATTCAAATCAACTTTACAGGGATTCATACCTGAAATCTTGATTTCCACAATACACGTCACTGTTCGTTAACAGAAAACCACAATTTAAGTCACACGGAGTTAGTATGCACTCGAAGTTGGTTGCTTGACGTTTGTCAGCGCACTCTGAGGTCTGTGGATATAGAGGGAAAAATTGGATCGGTGTCGGATAGAGTTCCCGAGTAGCTCAGTGGTAGAGCGTTGGTACATTAAACCTAAGGACCCGTGTTCGATACCGGGCTCCGGAACAATTTTTCCCTCGAAATTATTCAAATCAACTTTACAGGGAGTTATACCTGAAATCTTGATTTGCCTAATACACGTCACTGTTCGTTAACAGAAAACCACAATTTAAGTCACACGGAGTTAGTGTGCACTCGACGTTGTTTGCTTGACGGTTGTCAGCCCACTTTGAGCTCTGTGGATAAAGAGGGAAAAATTGGATCGGTGTCGGTTAGAGTTCCCGAGTAGCTCAGTGGTAGAGCGTTGGTACGTTAAACCAAAGTCCCGCGTTCGATACCCTGCTCCGGAACAATTTTTCCCTCGAAAATATTCAAATCAACTTTACAAGGAGTTATACCTGAAATCTTTATTTGCATAATACACGTCACTGTTTGTTAGCAGAAAACCACAATTTAAGACAAACGGAGTTAGTGTGCACTTGACGTTGTTTGCTTGACGGTTGTCAGCCCACTTTGAGGTCTGTGGATATAGAGGGAAAAATTGGAACGGTGTGGGTTAGAGTTCCTGAGTAGCTCAGTGGTAGAGCGTTGGTACGTTAAACCAAAGGTCCCGGGTTCGATACCCGGCTCCGGAACAATTTTTCCCTCGAAATTATTCAAATCAACTTTACAGAGAGTCATACCTAAAATCTTGATTAGCATAATACACGTCACTGTTCGTTAACAGAAAACCACAATTTAAGTCACACGGAGTTAGTGTGCACTCGAAGTTGGTTGCTTCAATGTTGTCAGCCCACTTTGAGGACTGTTGATATAGAGGGAAAAATTGGATCGGTGTCGGTTAGAGTTCCCGAGTAGCTCGGTGGTAGAGCGTTGGTACGTTAAACCAAAGGTCCCGCGTTCGATACCCGGCTCGGGAACAATTTTTCCCTCGAAAATATTCAAATCAACATAACAAGGAGTTATACCTGAAATCTTGATTTGCATAATACACGTCACTGTTTGTTAGCAGAAAACCACAATTTAAGTCAAACGGAGTCAGTGTGCACTTGACGTAGGTTGCTTGACGGTTGTCAGCCCACTTTGAGGTCTGTAGATATAGAGGGAAAAATTGGATCGGTGTGGGTTAGAGTTCCCGAGTAGCTCAGTGGTAGAGCGTTGGTACGTAAAACCAAAGGTCCCGGGTTCGATACCCGGCTCCGGGACAATTTTTCTCTCGAAATTATTCAAATCAACTTTACAATGTGTCATACCTGAAATCTTGATTTGCATAATACTCGTCACTGTTCGTTAACAGAAAACCACAATTTAAGTCACAAGGAGTTAGTGTGCACTCGAAGTTGGTTGCTTGACGGTTTTCAGCGCACTCTGAGGTCTGTGGATATAGAGGCAAAAATTGGATCGGTGTCGGTTAGAGTTCCCGAGTAGCTCAGTGGTAGAGCGTTAGTGCGTTAAACCAGAGGTCCCGGGTTCGATACCCGGCTCCGGAACACTTTTTCCCTCGAAATTATTCAAATCAACTTTACAGGGAATTATACCTGAAATCTTGATTTGCATAATACACGTCACTGGTCGTTAACAGAAAACCACAATTTAAGTCACACGGAGTTAGTGTGCACTCGACGTTGGTTGCTTGACGGTTGTCAGCCCACTTTGAGGTCTGTGGATATAGAGGCAAAAATTGGATCGGTGTGGGTTAGAGTTCCCGAGTTTCTCAATGGTAGAGCGTTGGTACGTTAAAACAAAGGTCCCGCGTTCGATACCCGGCTCCGGAACAGTTTTTTCCCTCGAAATTATTCAAATCAACTTTACAGGGAGTCATACCTGAAATCTTGATTTGCATAATACACGTCACTGTTCTTTAAAAGAAAACCACAATTTAAGTCACACGGAGTTAGTGTGCACTCGAAGTTGGTTGCTTGACTGTTGTCAGCCCACTCTGAGGTCTGTGGATATAGAGGGAAAAATTTTATCGGTGTCGGTTAGAGTTCCCGAGTTGCTCAGTGGTAGAGCGTTGGTACGTTAATCCAAAGGTACCGGGTCCGTTACCCGGCTCCGGAACAATTTTTCTCTCGAAATTATTCAAATCAACTTTACAGGTATTCATACCTGAAATCTTGATTTCCACAATTCACGTCACTGTTCGTTAACAGAAAACCACAATTTAAGTCACACGGAGTAGGTGTGCTCTCGAAGTTGGTTTGCTTGACGGTTGTCACCCCACTTTGAGGTCTGTGGATATAGAGGGAAAAATTGGATCGGTGTAGGTTAGAGTTCCCGAGTAGCTCAGTGGTAGAGCATTGGTACGTTAAACCAAAGATCCCGGGGTCGATACCCGGCTCCGGAACAATTTTTCTCTCGAAATTATTCTAATCAATTTTATAGGGTGTTATACCTGAAACCTTGATTTGCATAATACACGTCACTGTTCGTTAACACAAGACCACAATTTAAGTCACACGGAGATAGTGTGCACTCGAAGTTGGTTGCTTGACGTTTGTCAGCGCACTCTGAGGTCTGTGGATATAGAGGGAAAAATTGGATCGGTGTCGGTTAGAGTTCCCGAGTAGCTCAGTGGTAGAGCGTTGGTACGTTAAACCAAAGGTCCCGGGTTCGATACTCGGCTCCGGAACAATTTTTCCCTCGAAATTATTCAAATCAAGTAGACAGGGAGTTATACCTGAAATCTTGATTTGCATAATACACGTCACTGTTCGTTAACAGAAAACCACAATTTAAGTCACACGGACTTAGTGTGCACTCGAAGTTGTGTACTTGACGGTTGTCAGCCCACTTTGAGGTCTGTAGATATAGAGGGAAAAATTGGATCGGTGTCGGTTAGAGTTCCCGAGGAGCTCAGTGGTAGAGCGTTCGTACGTTAAACCAAAGGTCCCGGGTTCGATACCCGGCTCCGGAACAATTTTTCCCTCGAAATTATTCAAATCAACTTTACAGGGAGTTATACCTGAAATCTTGATTTGCATAATACACGTCACTGTTCGTTAACAGAAAACCACAATTTAAGTCATACGGTGTTAGTGTGCACTCGAAGTTGGTTGCTTGACGGTTGTCAGCCCACTTTGAGGTCTGTGGATATAGAGGGAAAAATTGGATCGGTGTGGGTTAAAGTTCCCGAGTAGCTCAGTGGTAGAGCGTTGGTAAGTTAAACCAAAGGTCCCGGGTTCGATACCCGGCTCCGGAACAATTTTTCCCTCGAAATTATTCAAATCTACTTTACAGGGAGTTATACCTGAAATCTTGATTTGCATAATACACGTCACTGTTCGTTAAAAGAAAACCACAATTTAAGTCACACGGAGTTAGTGTGCACTCGAAGATGGTTGCTTGACAGTTGTCAGCCCACTTTGAGGTCTGTAGATATAGAGGGAAAAATTGGATCGGTGTCGGTTAGAGTTCCCGTGTAGATCAGTGGTACAGCTTTGGTACGTTAATCGAATGGTACCGGGTTCGAAACACGGCTCCGGAAAAATTTTTCTCTCGAATTTATTCAAATCAACTTTACAGGGAGTCATACTTGATATCTTGATTTGCATAATGCACGTCACTGTTCGTTAACAGAAAACCACAATTTAAGTCACACGGAGTTAGTGTGCAATCGAAGTTTGTTGCTTGACGGTTGTCAGCCCACTTTGAGGTCTGTAAGATATAGCGGGAAATATTGGATCGGTGTCGGTTAGAGTTAACGAGTAGCTCAGTGGTAGAGCGTTGGTACGTTAATCCAGGGGTACCGGGGTCGATACCCGGCTCCGGAACAATTTTCCTCTCGAAATTATTCAAATCAACTTTACAGGGGGTCATACTTGAAATCTTGAATCCCATAATACACGTCACTGTTCGTTATCACAAAACCACAATTTAAGTCACACGGAGTTATTGTGCACTTGAAGTTGGTTTGCTTCACGGTTGTCAGCCCAATTTGAGTTCCGTGGATATAGAGGGAAAAATTGGATCGGTGTCGGTTAGAGTTCCCGAGTAGCTCTGTGGTAGAGCTTTGGTACGTTGAACCAAATTTCCCGGGTTCGATACCCAGCTCCGGAAGAATTTTCCTCTCGAAATAATTCAAATCAACTTTACAGGGAGTCATAACCGAAATCTTGATTTGCATAATACACGTCACTGTTCGTTAACAGAAAACCACAATTTAAGGCACACGGAGTTAGTGTGCACTCGACGTTCTTTGCTTGACGGTTGTCAGCGCACTGTGGATATATAGGGAAAAATTGGATCGGTGTCGTTTAGAGTTCCCGAGTAGCTCAGTGGTAGAGGGAATGGGTATGTTAAACCAAAGGTCCCGGGTTCGATACCCGGCCCCGGAACAATTTTTCCCCCGAAATTAATCAAATCAACTTTACAGGGAGTTATACCTGAAATCTTGATTTGCATAATACACGTTACTGTTCGTTAAAAGAAAACCACAACTTAAGTCATTCGGAGTTAGTGTGCACTCGAAGTAGGTTGCTTGACGGTTGTCAGCGCACTCTGAGTTCTGTGGAAATAGAGGGAAAAATTGGATCGGTGTCGGTTAGAGTTCCCGAGTAGCTCAGTGGTAGAGCATTGGTACCTTAAACCAAAGGTCCCGATTTCGATACCCGGCTCCGGAACAATTTTTCCCTCGAATTTATTCAAATCAACTTTACTGGGAATTATACCTGAAATCTTGATTTGCATTATACACGTAACTGTTCGTTAACAGAAAACCACAATTTAAGTCACACAGAGTTAGTGTGCACTCGAAGTTGTTTCCTTGACGGTTGTCAGCCCACTTTGAGGTCTGTAGATATAGAGTGAAATATTGGATCGGTGTCGGTTATAGTTCCCTAGTAGCTCAGTGGTAGAGCGTTGGTACGTTAAATAAAAGGTCCCGGGTTCGATACCCGGCTCCGGAACAATTTTTCCCTCGAAATTATTCAAATCAACTTCACTGGGAGTAATACCTGAAATCTTGATTTCCATAATACACGTAACTGTTCGTTAACAGAAAACCACAATTTAAGTCACACGGAGTTAGTGTGCACTCGACGTTGGTTGCTTGACGGTTGTCAGTCCACTTTGAGGTCTGTGGATATAGAGGGAAAAATTGATTCGGTGTGGGTTAGAGTTCCCGAGTAGCTCAGTGGTAGAGCGTTGGTACGTTAAACCAAAGGTCTCGGGTTCGATACCCGACTCCGGAAAAATATTTCCCTCGAAATTATTCAAATCAACTTTACAGGGAGTCATATCTGAAATCTTGATTTGCATAATTCACGTCACTGTTCTTTAACAGAAAACCACAATATAAGTCACACGGAGTTACTGTGCACTCGAAGTTGGTTGCTTGACGGTTGTCAGCCCACTTTGAGGTCTGTAGATATAGAGGGAAAAATTGGATCGGTGTCGGTTAGAGTTCCCGAGTAGGTCAGTGGAAGAGCGTTGGTACGTTAATCCAAAGGACCAGGGTTCGATACCCGGCTCCCGAACAATTTTTCTCTCGAAATTGTTCAAATCAACTTTACAGGGAGTCATACCTGAAATCTTGATTTCCATAATACACGTCACTGTTCGTTAACAGAAAACCACAATTTAAGTCACACGGAGTTAGTGTGCAATCGAAGTTGGTTTGCTTCACGGTTGTCAGCCCACTTTGAGGTCTGTGCATATAGAGCGAAAAATTGGATCGGTGTAGGTTAGAGTTCCCGAGTAGCTCAGTGGTAGAGCATTGGTATTTTAAACCAAAGATCACGGGTTCGATACCCGGCTCCGGGATAATTTTTCCCTCGAAATTATTCTAATCAAATTTATAGGGAGTTATACCTGAAATCTTGATTTGCATAATACACGTCACTGTTCGTTAACACAAGACCAGAATTTAAGTCACACGGAGTTAGTGTGCACTCGAAGATGGTTGCTTGACGGTTTCAGCCCAATTTGAGGTCCGTGGATATAGAGGGAAAAATTGGATCGGTGTCGGTTAGAGTTCCCGAGTAGCTCAGTGGTAGAGCGGTGGTACGTTAAAGCAAAGGTCCCGGGTTCGATACCCGGCTCCAGGACAATTTTTCTCTCGAAATTATTCAAATCTACTTTACAGGGTGTCATACCTGAAATCTTGATTTGCATAATACACGTCACTCTTCGTTAACAGAAAACCACAATTTAAGTCACACGGAGTTAGTGTGCACTCGATGTTGGTTGGTTGACGGTTGTCAGCGCATTCTGAGGTCTGTCGATATAGAGGGAAAAATTGGATCGGTGTCGGTTAGAGTTCCCGAGTAGCTCAGTGGTAGAGCGTTGGTACGTTAAACCAAAGGTCCCGTTTTCGATACCCGGCTCCGGAACAATTTTTCCTTCGAAATTATTCAAATCAACTTTACAGGGAGTAATACCTGAAATCTTGATTTGCATAATACTCGTCACTGTTCGTTAACAGAAAACCACAATTTAAGTCACACGGAGTTAGTGTGCACTCGAAGTTGGTTGTTTGACGGTTGTCAGCCCACTTTGAGGTCTGTCGATAAAGAGGGAAAATTGGATCGGTGTCGGTTAGAGTTCCCGAGTAGCTCAGTGGTAGAGCGTTGGTACGTTAATCCAAATGTCCCGGGTTCGATACTCGCCTCATTAACAATTTTTCTCTCGAAATTATTCAAATCAACTTTACAGGGAGTCATACATGAAATCTTGATTTCCGTAATACACGTCACTGTTCGTTCACAGAAAACCACAATTTAAGTGACACGGAGATAGTGTGCACTCGAATTTGGTTTGGTTCACGGTTGTCAGCCCACTTTGAGGTCTGGGGATATGGAGGGAAAAATTGGATCGGTGTAGGTTAGAGTTCCCGAGTAGCTCAGTGGTAGAGCATTGGTAGGTTAAACCAAAGATCCAGAGTTCGATACTCGACTCCGGAACAATTTTTCCCTCGTAATTATTCTAATCAAATTTATAGGGAGTTATACCTGAAATCTTGATTTGCATAATACACGTCACTGTTCGTTAACAGAAAACCACAATTTAAGTCACACGGAGTTAGTGTGCACTCGAAGTTGGTTGCTTGACGGTTGTCAGCCCACTTTGAGGTCTGTAGATATAGAGGGAAAAATTGGACCGGTGTCGGTTAGAGTTCCCGAGTAGCTCAGTGGTAGAGCGTTGGTATTTTAAACCAAAGGTCTCGGGTTCGATACCCGGCTCCGGAACAATTTTTCTCTCGAAATTATTTAAATCAACTTTACAGGGGATCATACCTGAAATCTTGATTTCCATAATACACGTCACTTTTCGTTAACAGAAAACCACAATTTAAGTCACACGGAGTTAGTGTGCACTCGAAGTTGTTTTGCTTGACGGTTGTCAGCCCACTTTGAGGTCTGTGAATATAGAGGGAAAAATTGGATCGGTGTAGGTTAGATTTCCCGAGTAGCTTAGTGGTAGAGCATTGGTACGTTAAACCAAAGATCCCGGGTTCGATACCCGGCTCCGGAACAATTTTTCCCTCGAAATTATTCTAATCTACTTTATAGGGTGTTATACCTGAAATCTTGATTTGCATAATACACGTCACTGTTCGTTAACTCAAGACCACAATTTAAGTCACACGGAGTTAGTGTGCACTCGAAAATGGTTGCTTGACGGTTGTCAGCCCAATTTGAGATCCGTGGATATACAGGGAAAAATTGGATCGGTGTTGGTTAGAGTTCCATAGTAGCATAGTGGTAGATTGTTGGTACGTTAAACCCAAGGGCCCCGGGTTCGATACCCGGCTCCGGAAAAATTTTCCCTCGAAATTATTCAAATCAACTTTACAGAGAATTATACCTGTAATCTTGATTTGCATAATACACGTCATTGTTCGTTAACAGAAAACCACAATTTAAGTCACACGGAATTAGTGTGCACTCGAAGTTGGTTGCTTGACGGTTGACAGCAAACTTTGATGTGTGTGGATATAGAGAGAAAAATTGGATCGGTGTCGGTTAGAGTTACCGAGTAGGTCAGTGGTATAGCGTTGGTACGTTAAACCGAAGGTCCCGGGTTCGATACCCGGATCCGGAATATTTTTCCCACGAAATTATTCAAATCAACTTTACAGGGATTTATACCTGAAATCTTGATTTGCAAAATACACGTCACTGTTCGTTAACATAAAACCACAATTTATGTCACACGGAGTTAGTGTGCACTCGAAGTTGGTTGCTTCACGGCTGTCAGCCCACTTTGATGTCTGTGGATATAGATGGAAAAATTGGATCGGTGTCGGTTAGAGTTCCCGAGTAGCTCAGTGGTAGAGCATTGGTACGTTAATCCAAAGGTCTCTAGTTCAATAACCGGCCCCGGAACAATTTTTCCCTCGAAATTATTCAAATCAACTTTACAGGGAGTTATACCTGAAATCTTGATTTGAATAATACACGTCACTGTTCGTTAACAGAAAACCACAATTTAAGTCACACGGAGTTAGTGTGCACTCGAAGTTGGTTGCTTGACAGTTGTCAGCCCAAATTTGAGGTCTCTAGATATAGAGGGAAAAATTGGATCGGTGTCGGTTAGAGTTCCCGAGTAGCTCAGTGGTAGAGCTTTGGTACGTTAATCCAAAGTACCGGGTTCGATACCCGGCTCCGGAACAATTTTTCTCTCGAAATTATTCAAATCAACTTTACGGGGAGTCATACCTGATATCTTGATTTCCATAACACACGTCACTCTTCGTTAACAGAAAACTACAATTTAAGTCACACGGAGTTAGTGTGCACTCGAAGTTGGTTTGCTTGACGGTTGTCAGCCCACTTTGAGGTCTGTGGATATAGAGGGAAAAATTGGATCGGTGTAGGTTAGAGTTCCCGAGTAGCTCAGTGGTAGAGCATTGGTACGTTAAACCAAAGATCCCGGGGTCGATACCCGGCTCCGGAACAATTTTTCCCTCGAAATTATTCTAATCAAGTTTATAGGGAGTTATACCTGTAATCTTGATTTGCATAATACACGTCACTATTCGTTAACACAAGACCACAATTTAAGTTACACGGAGTTAGTGTGCACTCGAAGATGTTTGCTTGACGGTTGTCAGCCCACTTTGAGGTCTGAGGATATAGATGGAAAAATTGGATCGGTGTGGGTTAGAGTTCCCCAGTAGCTCAGTGGTAGAGCGTTGGTACGTTAAACCAAACGTCCCGGGTTCGATACCCGGCTCCTGCACAATTTTTCCCTCGAAATTATTCAAATCAACTCTACAGGGAGTCATACCTGAAATCTTGATTTCCATAATACTCGTCACTGTTCGTTAACAGAAAACCACAATTTAAGTCACACGGAGTTAGTGTGCACTTGAAGTTGTTTGCTTGACGGTTGACAGCCCACATTGAGGTCTGTGAATATAGAGGGAAATATTGGATCGGTGTCGATTATAGTTCCCTAGTAGCTCAGTGGTAGAGCGTTGGTACGTTAAACCCAAGGTCCCGGGTTCGATACCCGGCTCCGGAAAAATTTTTCCCTCGTAATTATTCAAATCAACTTTACAGTGACTTATACCTGAAATCTTGATTTGCATAATACACGTCACTATTCGTTAACACAAGACCACAATTTAAGTTACACGGAGTTAGTGTGCACTCGAAGATGTTTGCTTAACGGTTGTCAACCCACTTTGAGGTCTGTGGATATATAGGGAAAAATTGGATCGGTGTGGCTTAGAGTTCCCGAGAAGCTAAGTGGTAGAGCCTTGGTACGTTAAACCAAAGTTCCCGGGTTCGATACCCGGATCCGGAACAATTTTTCCCTCGAAATTATTCAAATCAACTTTACAGGGATTTATATATGAAATCTTGATTTGCATAATACACGTCACTGTTCGTTAACAGAAAACCACAACTTAAGTCACACGGAGTTAATGTGCACTCGAAGTTGGTTGCTTGACTGTTGTCAGCCCTCTTTTGAGGTCTGTGGATATAGAGGGAAAAATTGGATCGGAGTCGGTTAGAGTTCCAGAGTACCTCAGTTGTAGAGCGTTGGTACGTTAAACCAAAGGTTCCGAGTTCGATAACCGGCTCCGATACCGTCACTGTTCGTTAAAGAAAACCACAATTTAAGACACACGGAGTTAGTGTGCACTAGAAGTTGGTTGCTTGACGGTTGTCAGCCCACTTTGAGGTCTGTGGATATAGAGGGAAAAATTGGATCGGTGGCGGTTAGAGTTCCCGAGTAGCACAGTGGTAGAGCGTTGGTACGTTAAACCAAAGATTGCGGGTTCGATACCCGGCTCCGAAACAATTTTTCCCTCGAAATTATTCAAATCAAATTTATAAGGAGTTATACCTGTAATCTTGGTTTGCACAATACACGTCACTGTTCGTTAACAGAAAACCACAATTTAAGTCACACGGAGTTAGTGTGCACTCGAAGTTGGTTGTTTGACGGTTGACAGCCCACTTTGAGGTCTGTGGATATAGAGGGATAAATTGGATCGGTGTCGGTTAGAGTTCCCGAGTAGCTCAGTGCTAGAGCGTTGGTACGTTAAACAAAAGAACCCGGGTTCGATACCCGGCTCCGGAAAAAATTTTTCCCTCGAAATTATTCAAATCATCTTTACAGGGAGTCATACCTGTAATCTTGATTTGCATAATACACGTCATTGTTCGTTAACAGAAAACCACAATTTAAGTCACACGGAATTAGTGTGCACTCGAATTTCGTTGCTTGACGGTTGTCAGCCCACTTTGTTGTGTGTGGATATAGAAGGAAAAATTGGATCGGTGTCGGTTAGAGTTCCCGAGTAGGTCAGTGGTATAGCGTTGGTACGTTAAACCAAAGGTCCCGGGTTCGATACCCGGCTCCGGAAAAATTTTTCCCACGAAATTATTCAAATCAACTTTACAGGGATATATATCTGAAATCTTGATTTGCAAAATACACGTCACTGTTCGTTAACATAAAACCACAATTTATGTCACACGGAGTTAGTGTGCACTCGAAGTTGGTTGCTTCACGGCTGTCAGCCCACTTTGATGTCTGTGGATATACAGGGAAAAATTGGATCGGTGTCGGTTAGAGTTCCCGAGTAGCTCAGTGGTAGAGCATTGGTACGTTAAACCAAAGGTCTCTAGTTCAATACCCGGCCCCGGAACAATTTTTCTCTCGAAATTATTCAAATCAACTTTACAGGGAGTTATACCTGAAATCTTGATTAGCATAATACACGTCACTGTTCGTTAACAGAAAACCACAATTTAAGTCACACGGAGTTAGTGTGCACTCGAAGTTGGTTTGCTTGACGGTTGTCAGCCCACTTTGAGGTCTGTGGATATAGAGGGAAAATTTGGATCGGTGTAGGTTAGAGTTCCCGAGTAGATCTGTGGTAGAGCATTGGTACGTTAAACCAAAGAACCCGGGTTCGATACCCGGTCCCGGAAATATTTTTCCCTCGAAATTATTCTAATCAAATTTATAGGGAGTTATACCTGAAATCTTGATTTGCATAATACACGTCACTGTTCGTTAACACAAGACCAGAATTTAAGTTACACGGAGTTAGTGTGCACTCGAAGATGGTTGCTTGACGGTTTCAGCCCAATTTGAGGTCCGTGGATATAGAGGGAAAAATTGGATCGGTGTCGGTTAGAGTTCCCTAGTAGCTCTGTGGTAGAGCGTTGGTACGTTAAACCAAAGGACCCGGGTTCGATACCCGGCTCCGAGACAATTTTTCTCTCGAAATTATTCAAATCAACTTTACAGGGAGTCATACCTGAAATCTTGATTTGCATAGTACTCGTCACTGTTCGTTAACAGAAAACCACAATTTAAGTCACACGGAGTTAGTGTGCACTCGAAGTTGGTTGTTTGACGGTTGTCAGCGCACTCTGTGATCTGTGGATATATAGGGAAAAATTGGATCGGTGTCGGTTAGAGTTCCCGAGTAGCTCAGTGGTAGAGCGTTAGTACGTTAAACCAAAGGTCCCGGGATCGATACCCGGCTCCGGAACAATTTTTCCCTCGAAAATAATCAAATCTACTTTACAGGGAGTTATACCTGAAATCTTGATATGCATAATACACGTCACTGTTCGTTAACAGAAAACCACAATTTACGTCACACGGAGTTAGTGCGCACGCGACGTTGGTTGCTTCACGGTTGTCAGCCCACTTTGAGGTCTGTGGATATAGAGGGAAAAATTGGATCGGTGTCGGTTAGAGTTCCCGAGTAGCTCAGTGGTAGAGCGTTGGTACGTTAAAACAAAGGTCCACCGTCCGATACCCGGCTCCGGAACAATTTTTCCCTCGAAATTATTCAAATCAACTTTACAGGGAGTCATACCTGAAATCTAGATTTGCATAATACACGTCACTGTTCGTTAAAAGAAAACCACAATTTAAGTCACACGGAGTTAGTGTGCACTCGACGTTGCTTGCTTGACGGTTGTCAGCGCACTCTGAGGTCTGTGGATATAGAGGGAAAAATTGGATCGGTGTGGGTTAGAGTTCCCGATTAGCTCAGTGGTAGAGCGTTGGTACGTTAAAACAAAGGTCCCGCGTTCGATACCCGGCTTCGGAATAATTTTTCCCTCGAAATTATTCAAATCAACTTTACAGGGAGTCATACCTGAAATCTTGATTTCCATAATACCCGTCAATGTTCGTTAACAGAAAACCACAATTTAAGTCACACGGATTTAGTGTGCACTCGAAGATGGTTGCTTGACGGTTGCAGCCCAATTTGAGGTCCGTGGATACAGAGGGAAAAATTGGATCGGTGTCGGTTAGAGTACCCGAGTAGCTCTGTGGTAGAGCGTTGGTACGTAAAACCAAAGGTCCCGGGTTCGATACCCGGCTCCGGGACAATTTTTCTCTCGAAATTATTCAAATCAACTTTACAATGAGTCATACCTGAAATCTTGTTTTGCATAATACTCGTCACTGTTCGTTAACAGAAAACCACAATTTAAGTCACACGGAGTTAGTGTGCACTCGACCTTGGTTGCTTGACGGTTGTCAGCCCACTTTGAGGTCTGTGGTTATAGATGGAAAAATTGGGTCGGTGTGGGTTAGAGTTCCCGAGTAGCTCAGTGGTAGAGCGTTGGTACGTTAAAACAAAGGTCCCGCGTTCGATACCCGGCTCCGGAACAATTTTTCCCTCGAAATTATTAAAATCAACTTTACAGGGAGTTATACTTGAAATCTTGATTTGCATAATACACGTCACTGTTCGTTAACACAAGACCACAATTTAAGTCACACGGAGTTAGTGTGCATTCGAAGATGGTTGCTTGACGGTTGTCAGCCCAATTTGAGGTCCGTGTATATAGAGGGAAAAATTAGATCGGTGTCGGTTAGAGTTCCCAAGTAGCTCACTGGTAGAGAGTTCGTACGTTAAACAAAAGGTCCCGGGTTCGATACCCGGCTCCGATACCGTCACTGTTTGTTAAAGAAAACCACAATTTAAGACACACGGAGTTAGTGTGCAGTCGAAGTTGGTTGCTTGACGGTTGTCAGCCCACTTTGAGGTCTGTAGATAAAGAGGGAAAAAAAGGATCGGTGTCGGTTAGAGTTCCCGAGTAGCTCAGTGGTAGAGCGTTGGTACGTTAAACTAAATGTCCCGGGTTCGATACCCGGCTCCGGAACAATTTTTCCTCGAAATTATTCAAATCAACTTTACATGGAGTTATACCTGAAATCTTGATTTGCATAATACACCTCACTGTTCGTTAACAGCAAACCACAATTTAAGTCACACGGAGTTAGTGTGCACTCGACGTTGGTTGCTTGACGGTTGTCAGCCCACTTTGAGGTCTGAAGATATAGAGGGAAAAATTGGATCGGTGTCGGTTAGAGTTCCCGAGTAGCTCAGTGGTAGAGCTTTGGTACGTTAATCCAAAGGTACCGGGTTCGAAACCCTGCTCCGGAACAATTTTTCTCTCGAATTTATTCAAATCAACTTTACAGTGAGTCATACCTGATATCTTGATTTCCATAATACACGTCACTCTTCGTTAACAGAAAACCACAATTTAAGTCACACGGAGTTAGTGTGCACTCGAAGTTGGTTTGCTTCACGGTTGTCAGCCCACTTAGAGGTCTGTGGATATAGAGGGAAAAATTGGATCGATGTAGGTTAGAGTTCCCGAGTAGCTCACTGGTAGAGCAATGGTACGTTAAACCAAAGCTCCCGGGGTCGAAACCCGGCTCCGGAACAATTTTTCCCTCGAAATTATTCAAATCAACTTTACAGGGAGTCATACTTGAAATCTTGATTTGCATAATACTCGTCACTTTTCGTTAACAGAAAACCACAATTTAAGTCACACGGAGTTAGTGTGCACTCGAAGTTGGTTGCTTGACGGTTGTCAGCCCACTCTGATGTTTGGGGATATAGAGGGAAAAATTGGATCGGTGTCGGTTAGAGTTCCCGAGTAGCTCAGTGGTAGAGCATTGGTACCTTAAACCAAAGTTCCCGGGTTCGATACCCGGCTCCGGAACAATTTTTCCCTCGAAATTATTCAAATCAACTTTACAGGGAGTTATACCTGAAATCCTGATTTGCATAATACACGTCACTGTTCGTTAACAGAAAACCACAATTTAAGTCACACGGAGTTAGTGTGCACTCGAAGTTTGTTGCTTGACGGTTGTCAGCCCACTTTGATGTCTGTAAGATATAGAGGGAAATATTGGATCAGTGTCGGTTAGAGTTCCCGAGTAGCTCAGTGGTAGAGCTTTGGTACGTTAATCCAAGGGTACCGGGTTCGATACCCGGTGTACGATTTGCTTCCCGTCTTTTATTGAAATAAATAATTATTTCCATTCGCCTCAACTGGATCCTGTAAGAATTTCAATTTTGCCTGTTTCCTTCTTTCTACTACCAAGCAACTCTCTTCATGAAACCACGATTTCTTTTTCTTAGTTTCATAAAAACCTATGTTCTGTTCAGCTGCAATTTTGATATTATCTAGGATATTTTCCCACACGCTATTAACATCTAACTCTTCCTCAACTTCGTCGGAACTCGCTAATACGGCAAACCTATTTGAAAATTCGACCTGATAATGATGCTTAGTTTCCTTGACCTTTAACTTTGGAATATGGAATTTTCGAATATTGACTTGTTGCTCTACTCGCTTGGCTACTGATAGTCTTTCTTCTAGTTCTCCAATTACCAAATAATGGTCAGAATTACAGCCTGTCTCCCTGAAGGTTCGAATGTCTACTATACTAATATGTCCTCGTTTATCTATCAAGATGTGATCTATCTGGTTATGTGTCAATCCATCTGGAGAAGTCCAAGTATATTTATGTATATTCTTATGGGGGAACATTGTACTTTTGACAATTAAATGTTTTGATGTGGCAAAGCTGACTAATCTAACTCCATTATCATTACTAGTTACGTATAGGCTCTCTTTTTCAATAGTCGGTTTGAAAATATCCTCCCGCCCTACTTTAGCGTTGAAATTTTCATGTGTTATCTAGGTTTCTGGTCAAAAGTGTGTTGAAATTCCTCACAGAAACTATCCTTTATATGGTCGTCTTTTTCTTCTATAGGGGCGTGAGCATATTTTATAACTACGATATCGCACCATCTACTCTTAAGTACTAAATACGATAACCTATCACTGATAAATTCGAGCTTTTACTGCTGATTTTATTCTTTTATGGATAAAGAATCCTGTTCTTAATATTAGTGATTATCGTTTCCTTCCCCATAATACAACAAGTAATCTCCAATTTGTGTTATGCCGTTCCCATCTAATCTAACCTCCTGTACTCCCACAAAGTCTATTCTATATCAGGCTAGTTCTTTTGCTACTAATGATCCCCTCCTGTTCTATATAGACTTGTAACATTCCAAGTACCAAATCCTATAACCTTATTCCTTTGCTGTGGTCGTGCCAGAGAATCAGTCCCATTCCGAGGCTTATTTTGAGGTTTCGTAACAAGATGTTTTTTACGGTAATAGGTTGTTAGGCCTTCGCCCAACCCCTAAGCTGGAGGACCACCCCTCATCGGCTCTATGCGGCTGCTTATTCAATATGTTCGCAGCTACCCTCCATATCTGGAGGCCGTCTCTTCGATCCGCAACCTGAGAACGCGCTATCCCGTGGCGATAGGGACCCACAATACATGGATAATAATAATAATAATAATAATAATAATAATAATAATAATAATAATAATAATAATAATAATAATAATTGTTGAGGTCGTACAAAATTTCTGTCCAATATTCTTTCGAGAAGATTAACTCCCTACGTAGATGAAATTATTGGGGATCATCAGTGTGGTTTTAGGCGTAATAGATCGACTATTGATCAGATTTTTTGTATTCGACAGATATTGGAGAAAAAATTGCAGTATAAGGGTACAGTGGATCAGTTATTCATAGATTTCAAAAAGGCGTATGACTCGGTTAAGAGAGAAGTATTATATGATAGTCTTATTGAATTTGGTATTCCCAAGAAACTAGTTCGATTAATGCACTATCACCTTTAATTTTTAACTTCGTTCTAGAATATGCCATTAGGAAAGTTCAAGATAACAGACAGGGTTTGGAATTGAACGGGTTACATCAGCTTCTTTTCTATGCGGATGACGTGAATATGTTAGGAGAAAATCCTCAGACGATTAGGGAAAACATGAAAATTTTACTGGAAGCAAGTAAAGAGATAGGTTTGGAAGTAAATCCCGAAAAGACAAAGTATATGGTTATGTCTCGTGACGAGAATATTGTACGAAATGGAAATTTATCCTTCGAACAGGTGGAAAAATTAAAAAATCTTGGAGCAACAGTAACATATATAAATGGCACTCGGTAGGAAATTAAACACAGAATAAATGTGGGAATTGCGTGTTATTATTCGGTTGAGAAGCTTTTTTCATCTAGTCTGCTGTCAAAAAATCAGAAAGTTAGATTTTATAAAACAGTTATATTACCTGTTGCTCTTTGTGGTTGTGAAACTTTGACTCTCACTCTGAGAGAGGAACAGAGATTAAGTGTGTTTGAGAATAAGATCCTTAGGGAAATATTTGGGGCTAAGAGGGATGAAGTTACGGGAGAATGGAGAAAGTTACACAACGTAGAACTGCACGCATTGTATTTTTTACCTGACATAATTAGGAAAATTAAATCCAGACGTTTGAGATTGGCAGGACATGTAGCATGAATGGGCGAATCCAGAAATGCATATAGAGTGTCAGTTGGGAAACCGGAGGGAAAAAGATCTTTGGGGAGGCCGAGACGTAGATGGGAGAATAATATTAACATGAATTTGAGGGATGTGGGTTATGATGATAGAGCGATTAATCTTGCACAGGATAGGGACCGATGGCGGGCTTATGTGAGCGCGGCAATGAAGCTTCGGGATCCTGTAAAGCCATTTGGAAGTATGTAAGTAATAATAATAGTAATAATAATAATAATAATAATAATAATAATAATAATAATAATAATAATAATGCAAATCCAGCATTCTCCAATCTTTCCTATTTTCTGCCTTCCCTTTAGTCTTCTTACCTGTATATGATCCATATACCTTAATGACGTCTGTCATTTGATATCTTCTTGTGCCTCGAACTCTTCTCCTGTTCACCATTCCTTTCACTGCATCCGTCAATAGGCAGTTTCTCCTCAGCTAATGACATAGCCAATTCCTTTTCCCCTTCCTGATCATTTTTTTACATTTATTGAATATGCCCCAACGAGTATAACTCATATGTAGCGGCTATACAAGGACACATGCATATGTTATACAATGTAACTGAAAACGTCATGAAACTACAGACTGTTAACGCAAATAATAACACAAGAATTTATTAAAGAAAGAAAGCAAAATAAGAACAAATAATAATATGACATAAAGTTTTGGGCAGAAAGAAGAAAAATTTTGGAACCATGAAATAAATAAATCAACTGAGAATTAAAATACATAATCTTCCCAAAAACGTATTTTAAAGAATTCTTAAAACACCAGAAATTTCGTAAAATTCTATTTTCTAAAAGAAGTTGGTTAAAAGTTGTTGTTAAAAATGGTTAAGTCCTTTCGTTCCATAAGTTATTGAGCTATGCTGAGAAAAAGAATTGTCTTTTTGTCTTGTTAAATAAGTATGTATATCTTTATTAAACTGAAATATAATATTACTATGTATTAAATTGTTAATAACTTTGTATATGAAAATGACAGCATCTAATTTGATGATTGATTCAACTGGTAGAACGAAAGAAAATTGATATAGATATTTAACTGGAGTCAAATAATGAAAACGCAATAAATTTCTTAAAGCTCTATTTTGAATAACTTGTAAAGGTTTCAAAGCAGTTTTCTTATTATGTCCCCAAAACTGACATATACATTAAATGAGAATGGATAAAAGCATAATATACATTCAAGAGACAAGATAAAGGCAAAGATCTTTTAAGCCTTTTCAAAAGACCAGGCATTGGAGCAATTTTCTCACAGACAGCCAAAATATGCTTATCCCATGTTAAATATTCATCAACAATCAAACCTAAAAATTTTAACTCATGCAACGTTTTGTATTACAGAATCATTAAACTTTAGTTCTTTCGGAATAATATAATAAAATGAAGGTTTAGTGAAAATCGCATACACAGTTTCTTTTTTTCAAATTCAAAGAAAGCCTATTTGCGCTTAACCAGTTCTCAAGAGTAATAATGTCTGCCTCAAACTTTTCAGACAGTTCTTCAATGGAGTCAGTAATATAAAATACACTAGTGTCATCTGCAAAAAGAGTGGCAGTTTCATGTAAATGATGAAATTTTATGTCATTAACATAAATTAGAAACAGAAGAGGTCCCAAAATTGATCCTTGCCGCACACCGCATGATAATAAGAGAGTATCACTTTCCAAGTTATTCACTGAGACATATTGATACTGTTTACTTAAATAACTCCGAAACCACTGTAAAACAATACCTCTAATACCAATAGATACCAGTTTACGCAACGAAATTGAATAATTAACTGTACCAAATACTTTTCTAAGATCAATAAATATACTTGCTGGAATTTTATTTTCGTCCAGAGCTTGTTCTATACAGGTAATCATGTCAACAGCAGCATTTAACGTAGATGATGATTTCCGGAAACCATATTGATGAGTGTAGAAAAATTCTATTCTTGTCAAATAATTATATAGTCTTTTTTTCATACATTTTTCCAAAATTTAAAAATAACAGGCAATATCGAAATAAGACGATAGTTTGTAGGATCCGTATAATCACCATTTTTAAACACAGGAACCACTTTAGCTATTTTTAAACCTCTAGACATAGAACCTAATTGAAATGAGTAATTAATAAATTCAGAAAGTGCCAATCATACGGAAGATTTACATTTCTTTATAATATAACTTGTTAACCAATCTCTTGTTTTATTATTTTTGTGCTTAAGTCTATAATTTCAATAACTTCATTAGGTAAAACTGGCTCCAGAAAAAACGAATCCTTTACTGTATGAATGTTCTGCAGGTGTGAAGATTCCTTTTTTGGTATTACGTTCGCTAAATTAGAACCTATGTATATTCACAAAAAAAAATCATTAAAAGCTTGAGGTATTTCGGATGGTTGAAGACATATATCGTTAACTTCTAATTGCTTAACATCTGAGCTAGTCTGTGAATAACTTGAATTTGTGATGACTTCGTTTATTATCTTCCAACATCTTCTTGCATCTGTGATATTATTTTCAAAATTTACGCTATAATAATTACTTTTTAGTTGGCGTTTCTCTTTAGTAACTCTATTCCAAACGTTGATATATTCAGATTTTAAGATTCATTACCGTGATATTGTTTCATAATATGTGAATGAACAATATCGCGCCTTTTCAATAGTGTTAGGAATGTATTAGTAATCCATGGAGCATGTTTTTATGTAAACGTTTACAATTTTTATTTTTTATTTGAATAGCATCATTCTTCCTTCAGCCACTCTTTCCATCACAGGTTCGTTTGTTATTCTGTCTGTCCATTTCACACGCTTCATTCTTCTCTATATCCACATTTCAAATGCTTCTAGTCACTTCTCTTCACTTCGTCGTAATGTTCATGTTTCTGCTCCATACAATGCTGCACTCCACACAAAACACTTCACTAGTCCTTTCCTTAGTTATTTTTCCAGAGGTCCGCAGAAGATATTATTTCTATTTTTCTTTTTCTATTAAAAGCTTCCTTTGCCATTGCTATTCTCCTTTTGACTTCCTCGGAGCAGCTCATGTTACTGCTTATAGTATTTGAAGCTATTCACTTGATCTACTGCCTCATTTAGAATTCGCAAGTTTATCTTCTTTATTTTTCTTCCTATGACAATTGCTTCGTCTTGTTTGCATTTATCTTCATGCCATACTGCACACAGCTGTCATTTAGCTCCTGTAGCATATCCGTTAGTATAATCTCTCTTCTGCTAACAAGCTTCCTTTGCCATTGCTATTCTCCTTTTGACTTCCTCGGAGCAGCTCATGTTACTGCTTATAGTATTTGAAACTATTCACTTGATCTACTGCCTCATTTAGAATTCGCAAGTTTATCTTCTTTATTTTTCTTCCTATGACCATTGCTTCGTCTTGTTTGCATTTATCTTCATGCCATACTGCACACAGCTGTCATTTAGCTCCTGTAGCATATCCGTTAGTATAATCTCTCTTCTGCTAACAAGCTTCCTTTGCCATTGCTATTCTCCTTTTGACTTCCTCGGAGCAGCTCATGTTACTGCTTATAGTATTTGAAACTATTCACTTGATCTACTGCCTCATTTAGAATTCGCAAGTTTATCTTCTTTATTTTTCTTCCTATGACCATTGCTTCGTCTTGTTTGCATTTATCTTCATGCCATACTGCACACAGCTGTCATTTAGCTCCTGTAGCATATCCGTTAGTATAATCTCTCTTCTGCTAACAAGCTTCCTTTGCCATTGCTATTCTCCTTTTGACTTCCTCGGAGCAGCTCATGTTACTGCTTATAGTATTTGAAACTATTCACTTGATCTACTGCCTCATTTAGAATTCGCAAGTTTATCTTCTTTACTTTTCTTCCTATGACCATGTCTTCGTCTTGTTGGCAATTATCTTCATCCCATACTGCTCACAGCTGTCATTTAGCTCCAGTAGCATATCCGTTAGTATAATCTCTCTCTTCTGCTAACAACGCTATATCATCAACAAATCTTATGCGCTTTATTCTTCTTCCTCCTACTATCACTCTTCCCATGTTGCAGTTTTTCACTAAATTTTCCAAGTAGATGTTGAACAATGTAGGTGAAAAAGGACATTCTTGTCGTACTCCTCTCTCTATTTTACTTCCTTAGATATTTCTTCTCCTATCATGACTTTCACTCGTTGTTTCATATAAAGATTACTGAAAAGCCTACTTTTTTCAATCCACACCAATTTTTTTTAGGATCCCCGTAAGTTTATTTCAATCTACACTGTCGAACGCTTTTTCTAGGTTCACAGATACTATATACATTTCTTTATTCTTCTCTAGGTATCTTTCACCGATTGTTCGTAGCAGTCCAATTGAGTTATTCCAAGTGAAATCGCACAGCAATAAAACACGATCTTCTCGTAAATGGTCGAATTTATTTCATGAATTCTAGACATAAAATAAAGAGACACGTATTGTTTTGTTTCCACAATTATTGATTATTTGTGTAGTTATGACTATCTGAAATTACGCAAATTATGCGCGCACTGTAACATAAGCTCACTTGGAACTCTGTGTCTACATATAGTTGAGATTTGGGGTTTGGGGCATTTGAAAGACTAAATACAATATTTTTTATTACTTTAGGCCTATCAAAAATAAATTAAAAATGTGGCCTAATTTTTAATCATTTCTTTTTCAAAGCAAAATTACTACATTAAATAGTCAAGTTAAAATCTGGAAAAAAAAAAAAAAAAAAAAAAAAAGAAAAATGTATATATAGACTTGTTCCCTGATGTATTACCTGTAAACTACTTCATTTAAAAGAAGTGTGGGATCTGGATACATACATTTGCAACAATTTATTTTCCGGAAGCATGTACGCGCTCGCGATTCCCAGGTAATGAACTGTTTACGGCCGTAGACTAGAAGGCTGCGCGGAAACTGTCACGAAATCTCCCATTGCATATAGGAACTGATATCGTCACACTACATAACAAATGATTCATACCTTAAGGAACAGTAAACATCTTATCTAAACCTTTTTTTTATTATTGTTAGCTCAGGTAAGAGGGGGAGCCCTTCACAATTCTGTATGTTTATAATGTGCTACATAGTCAAATGTTTAACGATAGCAAGGCTGGGTAAGACAATAAACTTCCTGACAGTAAACAGATGGCCGAAGACAAAATATAGAAGAGAAAAATAATCACTCAGGGTTTGAATTTCATAGAGTGAAATTCTCTGTGTCGAATATTAACGCTTGTGACGTGCCTAAAGATCGCGTAATATATAACAATTGTTTAAATCCATTTGACCTTCCTAATCACGCTTTTAAAAAGAAAAGTACACTAAGACGCGTAAGTCGCGATTTATTGATAAAATTAAATTTAGTGGAATCCTTGAATGTGTTCTCCTTCGCCTTATCAGTTTCTATTCTCAGTTCATTGTTAAATTTCCTGTAGTTTCATCTACCTTCTTCTGTGTTGATGTTTTTGTAATTTTCTCCTTTCCTCCATCTTCTCTAATATTTTCCCTGTGACCCAAGGTTTCTTAATTCTCACACCTTCTCAGTATCCTATTGTTTCTTCTGTTGTTGTCTGTCTGTTGTCTCTGTTTAGATGAGTCCTGCACTCATTACTATTCTCAGGTATGGATTCTAATGCAGCGGTTTTCTCTTAAAAATTTGCTTCACATTTTCTTCTTTCCTCTCCGTGCTTCATTTTTTCCATGTTCAATTTCTTCGTCACCTGTCTTCTTCTTATCTTCTTCAGACGAATATCTACTTCACCTATGAGCAGGACATGATCCGAGTTAATATCCGCTTCTGGCAAAGTTTCTGCATTTTTAATGCAATTTAGAAATCTTTCCTGTACCAGTATACGGTATCTGCTTTCGTTCCTTGGGCATGTCCGTGTCTATCTTTTTCATTCACTCTGTTTCTTCTTATTTATTCCTTCAAGATTTCCAACTTACCTGCTTGCAGACGAGTTCTTGCATTTCACGTTCCAATCCTCAATATTCCTTTCTTCTCTTTGTTGGGTTGCTTCTAATGTGTCCTTCCCCAGCATCCTCCTCCCGGACATCCAAATGTCCGAAATGATTTACCGTGGAAAGATCATCATGCAATGTGTGCAGTTTTTCTTGAGATAGATAAATACGGCACCTTTCCGTTGCTTTCCGCACACCACTCTCGCTTTTGCAACTTGAAAAGATCCCAGGGGGCGCCGGCGTGGAAGTGAGGAGGGTAGATTTGACTAATTAGGTATTAATGAAATGCACTGGGACCCTCTGGATCTTTTTAAGATGCGAAAGAGTTAATAATAATAATAATAATAATAATAATAATAATAATTATTATTATTATTATTATTATTATTATTATTATTATTAACTTATTGTTATTATTTTTATTATTAATACTATTATTATTATTTTGTAATGATTACAAGAAATAGCCACATCCCGTAACTAAAGAATTGTTTATTTACATGAGTAAAACAATACGATTTTGTAACTGATCAGTAGTTGACTTGTGAATATGAACAAGGCCTCAGATCAGTGGTCGGCAAAGATTACGTCATTTAAAATACAGCCCGCAAAACACAATAAAGGGAAAGGTGGGAGGGAAGAGGTATATAAGGAGAAGACGGGAACACCTTCACTATTGCAAGTCTTCAGTGCGCAGAGGACGGATAGTTGAACAAGTGTTAGCTAAGGGGAGAGAGAGTTCATGCCTTACTCCTCCACCCGTTTATGTTTTAGGAGGTCGACGCGCGGGTCAAGAAATCTGCCTTAGACTAAGGAAGAAAAACATGTGAGTGTTTGCATAAACGTAAATTTATATTTATTTCTTAGTTATAGGTGTTGAGTTACAATAATTGCTACAGCACACTTGAAAAAAGTTTAGAAACTATCACAGCCTTAAATGTTGGTACCATCTTCATATAGTCTGGGAACATCCTAACTTAAAGTCACCTATATAAAAAACTGCATATCCTTAAATTGAACATGATTAGCCTGCTATTACATGTTTCGTATAACAACTTTTAAAAGCAGGAGCAAAGAACTTCGTCATTAAATTTGGAATTCATAAATATTAATCTTGCAAGCCTAATAGGTAACACAATTGTACAGTAAGAATCCTACTTACGGGTAGCTTGAATTTTCAGTAAAATGTTCATCTGCAGAGCTTATGAAACTCTGAAATAATTTAATCTAGTACTTTCCATTAACATCCTATGTTCCTATACGCTAATTCATAGAAAAATTGTAAAAGGAAGAAACTTACAGGAAAATGTCGGTTCCCAATTTGTCGTTGAATAAATTTAAGTAAGGAATTTGTGTATATATGTTTTGAATTTTATTTAACATTACACTATATTCGCGCAAGCATTACGCCTTCTACAATGTAACAAAGCTTCATTAACAAATTGTACCAAAATCCTTAAATCATAAAACTTAGCTAAACTCTGAATACGGATTTGCAAAGATTTTTTTATATTTAAACTAATGGAGATTACTTTAGTTGGGCATTTAACTGGCAATAAGTAAACAACGCATGTTGTATTTTGGTCATGTGAAGTTACTGAAAATGAGGGAGCAAACATTTTTTGCGTGTTTTCAGTACTTCCGCAATAGTGTGTAAAATATTCATAGATAGAAAACTCATTATTTAGTCTTCAATTTTCACACAAGTTTGTGTTACCCATGTTTACGAGTACTGAGTAGGCTAATTCACATTATATGCGCAGCGTGACTTTCATTTTGTATCTAACGCAGACTTGTATACAAACGTTATTCAACGTTAAAAAATAAAACAAATATACAATGCGTTCAGTTTTAAAGAGGACCCCATTGAAGAGTACACAACATAACACTTGCATCATTAATCGTTTGTAAAATTTGTTATATAAACAACTTTAACAAATCTTTAGTGTATAATGTCTGTCCAAGAAAAGAACCGTACTAGGCCAAGACAATATAACGTCACTGACTGATCTGCGATTGGTTGAAAGCCAAAGCCAATATATGCTATAAAATACAGTTCATTAAATATTTCATTATAAGTAACGTTTTTACACATATTATGTCAATTCCAATCAGTGCATTGTAATTAACCACTATGCTGGATTAAAAGAAACCTAATGTTCCTATATATAAATGTGTACTTGATCTTTTCTGTTTAATACAGCGCAGTGATACATTTGTATGGATTTTGGCTAGATAATAGTATATTTTGTTTGTAGTATATATTCCTACGGAGGGACATAATTTCCAAGATATTATGCTGTAACTGTCTATAACGGATCCCATTTAAAATTTTTATAAACAATTAAATTAAAATACACGTTTTGAGTTTACCGAACTTGTTGTAGACCGGACTAATTGTGTATGTTGAAAAATAATGTATCGTATTGTTTCTTTTTATTCTAATAATGTACTAGCCAGAGAAACGCCCATTGAATCTTCATAAGTTTTGGTCTTATTCAATAGACTACATATCCAGCTACAGAAGCTCTTTCTTTCAGGAAAAAGACATCTTTTATATATAAATAAATGATTAAATGGCGATCATACTCGTGTTAATTATGTAAGCATGTGGGGCTTACAGCTGTTTCGGTGCATTCGACACCATCCTCAGAGCCTACTAGATCTCGGTGCTATCTCAACTTCGCTGCCTGTTGTGTGGGTGCGTTCGTGTGATGAAGAGTTGTGTCAAATAGTGTGTGTGTTCTGAAATTGATCTGTATATTGAGAATTTGATTGGGGTGTGTTTTAGTGTGTCTGTATATTTCATATTGTTCTAGTGTGTTCAGTTTTTGGTTTTTTGGTTGTATGTGTAGGATTTCCATGTCTGTATTTATGTTATTGTATGTGTGGTTAGAATTAGTTATGTGTTCGGCATATGTAGATGTATTGTGTCCTCTGGTTATTGCTTTAATGTGTTCTTTGTATCGAGTTTGGAATGATCTGCCTGTCTGTCCAATGTAGAAACTGTCGCAACTATTGCATGTGAGTTAGTATAAGCCTGTGTGGTTATATTTATTTGTTTGTGTGTTGAGATGTCTTTGTAGTATGTTTTCTGTTCTGCATGCTATGTTGTATTTCTGTTTTCTGAATGAGGATGCGATCTTGTGTGTGTGTGTGTGTTTTTTTCGTATGTTAGTGTGATGTATTTCTTGTGTTCTTGTGTTTGTGTTGTGTTTTGTGCGTTTTTGTGTTTGTTGAGTTTTTGTTTTGTCTTCCTTATGATGTTGTCTATTATGTTTGGGTTGTAACCATTTTCTTGTGCTATGTCCTATTTGATTGTGTTCACTTCTTCATTGTAGTGTTGTTGGCTCATGGGTATGTTGAGTAATCTGTGTACCATTGTCCTGAATGAAGCATGTTTGTGTTGTGTGGGGTGATTAGATGTGTTGTGTATGTGTGTGGTGGTGGTGGTGGTGATGGTGGTGGTTGGTTTTCTGTATATTTTGAAAGTGTGTTTGTTGTCATCTTTTGTTATGTGATGTCTAGGAAATTTATGGAGTTATTGTTTTCAAGTTCTAGTATGTATTGGAGTTTCGGGTGTATTTTGTTTATGTATTGGTGTAGTCTGTGTATTTGTTGTTTGTTTCCTTTGTAAAGTATGAGTATGTCGTCTACGTATCTGTGCCAGTATATTATGTTGTCTGCATATTTGTTGTGTTCATTGTTGAGTATGTATCTTTGTTCTATGTTGTGTAAAAATATCTTTGCTAGTATGCTAGATATGGGTGATCCCATTGGCAATCCTTCTGTTTGGGTGTAGTATTTGTTGTTGTGTGTGAAATAGTTTCGCTTTGTTATGTCTGTGATTTAGATGATTTCTTCGATGTGTTCTTGTGGTGTGTTGTTGTCTACGAGCATTTGTTTTAGTATCTGTAATGTGTCTTGTATCGGTATGTTAGTGTATAAGTTAGTGATATCGAAAGATGCTAGTGTTGCACTGTGTAGAATGTGTTGTTGTTTTGTTGACTAGGTCTATAGTGTTTTTTATTGTTGTCTGTTTTCTGAATTTTATGTTGTTTCTTTTATATACCTAGGTATGCCATTTGACAGCTCCGAAATATTTCACTCCATATAAATTTGTCGTCGTATGGCAAGTTTGAACAATTTAACTACTGCATAATGTAGTATCACAGTATAGTATATACAGTCACGAAGCTCAATACTTAATAAATATGCATCCGTAGAGGGTTGCTAACCAACAGGATCGCTATTATCGCCTCAAAACAGACCCTTTCCCTAGCAGACGACAAAATGTATTGTACTTTCGATATCGTGTTCTTTTGAAACAATGAACACCTTCCTTCCACTATTTAAATATGTAATACATAAGGTTTATATATTATTTTCATAACGTATATATTATATTTTATAAACTCACCTTCCTGGATCTTTCGGAAAAAGGATAACTCTGACCTCTTTTTCTTTAGTTTATAGTAGACCTACTACAAACGTCTCCTTGTCCCATATTATTATTCACATTATTGTATTTTAGCCATTTACAGTTATTGCAACCGATAACGAATATTTCACAGTTTACACAACTTTTCACAACAATGCGAAATACGGTACAGTCAATGCATTTTCGATCTAGACCAGACAGTAATGTATGTTCGGGTTTTCTATTTCAGTGTATAGATCTCAGTGAAATATTATATTATAACTTTATTGCATATCATTGTTAAGTTTTATTTAGTGTAATGTGTCCATAAGTTCCGTTTACTTCTTGTTGCATAATATGTTGCAGAAATAATTACAAAACTGTGTTATTTTATTGTGAAGAGAATTTTACATGTTAACATAATCTGTTTGCATCAACATTTTAAAATTAGAACGGAAACTATTTTGAGGTTTAATAAAAAGGATTTATATTGTGATTTTAATTTAGCACATCTATCTTCCTTAATATTGTAGACAGAAAATTTACCATACCACTCCTATGAAATTAGTGTACGTACGATTGTGTTACTTCGTTTCTTAGGTAGTAGATAAATACAATAATTCAGTACTCAATTGTAGTATTAAAATACGACAAATTGAATGTGCGGGGTATCATACATGACAGTATGCTTAATTATAATGTATAACTGCGAATATAGGAATATAAGGTAAATATGCCGGTAGTAAACATAAACTATAATTTCCATAGGACATAACATACATACGTAATGGCAGGGCATTGGAGACCACTAAAATTAGACAGAAAGGAGCAACTCGTACAGTAAACATAACCTATAATTTCAACATATCTAAATATCCGTGCGGTGCAACTGAAAATTATTGAATTGTGCATAAATGAATGTACAAGAATTTCGCAATATTTAATCGAAATAAAGGCAGGTATTACACATACGAACAACGTAATTTTCACACCAAAAATAATATTACACCTTAACTCGCAAGTGAATTATGCCTGAAGTGTCACATAATCATTGTTTTAAATTTTATTAATGCAATTACACTACATATTAGAGAAATATATGTTACTCTTTATGCATTCCAACTAATTTATATAGTTGAAACGCCATCTTTCGTGGTCGGGTTAAGCGAGTCACATGGCCTGCCTTACGGCTTGTATTAGATTACGATGGCAGTGGCACAGTCTATTGTTCCTAGTACTCACAGCGCTCCAAGCAGCTAGCAAATATCGCGAGAAATGCAGATAATCATACCCAAGCTTCGTGAGTGTATATAATAGACTGTGGTAGTATGTTTAAGGTAGACTAATTTTAAGGTTTGATCGGTGATATCCATGATCAACAAAGTAAAATTTTCTATTTAAGATAATGTTAAACTAAATAGAAAAAGAAAACGAAGCCTTGTTACAATTATAAGAATAATATACCTATGTGAATTGGGAATGCACTGTACAATAGTGTTATTAACAATATTAAATTACTCCATAAGAAATATATAATGAAAATCTAATTTTGCTTTACTTCTTTTTAGCTAGAGGTAATAACAATTACAACATTCTCTTCGTTTTGTGATTTGTTTAAGATTTATTACATATCAATTAAATTGAATGTAATACAAAATAGTTGATGATACAATGTAGAATAAAGGCAATAATGTTATTATTTGAACTATGCATTTTTCTTATAATTCAATAGAAAACAGAATATTCTTTAAAAAGAGAAATATATTTTTCTACATTTGTTACAGAGGAATATAACATAAACAATTCCTTCATTTATTCTTATTGCTTCTTTAAGGACAAAATGTAAGTTCTTCATTGGATTGACTATATAACTCTTCAAAATGTCATATTATTATCTCCATTCCACGAGAAAAAAGGACAGATGTAGTTTTGCAGAAAGATGAGGGTAAAACGATATTGAACTTGCATTATTATTATTACGTCTTACTTTCATTACATCACTTCTAAAGTTGCAGAAATGCAAAGGTCTGGTGTATAACACTTAGGGAAATCATATGTAGAATTTATATGAAAAAAAATCATCAATTCCAAATCTGCACTTTTTTCTCATGGACTATAAATCATTTTAAGTTAATACGTCCATGGTAGTGTGGATACAGATAATACAAGTATAAACGAGAACTTTGTGTTGTCCTAGTAAGAGTACCACAGATAATACAAGTATAAACGAGAACTTTGTGTTGTCCTAGTAACAGTACCACAGATAATACAAGTATAAACGAGAACTTTGTGTTGTCCTAGTAACAGTACCACAGATAATACAAATATAAACGAGAACTTTGTGTTGTCCTAGTAACAGTACCTGATATTGCATGCTTGAATCACCATAGTGCTTACTACATGAAGAACACTCTGAATATGTTTCATTGCGTGAAAATTGCAACATAACGCATAATCAAAGTATAAGAATCAGCTGGTATGATTATTGTCCATTTCTTGTCCCCAGTCAGGACGTAGTTGAGCCGTGCGGCAAACAGAAATTCCTTAAAAATGACAACCACGTAGGTATAGTTCATTCGCTATCGTAAGCGAAATTGTGCCTCGCGCAGATTCGAGCAGCACCTCCACTCCAGCAGAACAAGCAATCGACTTCCACTCAGTGTTACAGACCGTAATAGGTCGCAGTTCTGGGCCATAGTGCCCCCTCCTGTAAATTAAATTGAATTCAAATTGAATTCCACTCAGTGTTCAGTGTAAGGGTTGTCCAAACCTTTAAATTTGTAGCTATTCATTGGTTTTTTCATCAGCCACGGGAAAAATTGAAACATACTGAAACTTTCATTCTTATCATTTAATACCCCATATAGAATAAGCAGGCCTACATAATATACATTAGACCCACTACTGGACATGAAATACATATGGATTTTTTTTTTGCTCGATAAACTTATTAACAAGAATCATTACTATTTCATTAGTATGTATTAGGCGTTCATATAAACACAATTACTCTATAAGAGCATTAAACATAACATTCATGGAAAACATAAATATAAAATATGTCTCTCCTTGCCACTTGTAAGGCTTGTTATGCGTAACATTCAAATAGCTGTATCTGCACAACCATTGAAGATTGTACACTTGTTTATATGAACATTTTTACTCAGAATATTCCATACTAACAATCCCCAAGATTTTACTGGATGAAAATCTTAGAGATCCTGTGAAGAGGTTATAAAACATAATTCTTCCGTCTTGAAATAAAGGATCTTTTTCATTAACTGCATAATATACTTTTTTATTCATCCACTGTAGGAGAGTTACCGCAATGGAATTGCTTGTACACAACACGTTGGATGAGATATTTAGAAAATTTATCAACTTTCATAAATACCTACTTTTTTATTTATACTTACCACGGCTAGCGAGTATAGTTCATTCAGTATCATAAGCGACATTGCAGTTGCCGTTAAGCTTCGGACAGCAACTCGTCTTACTGCTGCTCTACTCTGTGTGTCTATTTGGAGTGCGAACTACGCGCTTGAATTTACAAACTTCAAGGGTGTCCACCAAAACTGTTGGCCATTTTAGCACGTGAAGCACTATTGGAGTGATGGCAATTTAGAGACTCTTGGAGTCATCATGTTCACAACTGATTTGCTATGGTCCTATTTCAAGAGATGGACGAATATTAGGCCCTAATTATGAGTTTGTTGCATTGAAGATGTTCGAATCCAGCAGTGAAGAATTCCGTAATGTCAGCGTTTAGGGCGCTCGGAATCCATGGAACAACTGTTGCCCGAATAGCCTGATAGGCCCTGATTCACGTAAACAGAATTAAAAAAGTAGGCCTATTTATGAAAGTTAATGAATTTTCGAATGCATCGTCCAACGTGCAGTGTGCAAGTAATTCCATTGCCGTATATATCCTATAGTGGATGAATAAAAAATTATATTATGCAGTTAATGAAAAGGAACCTACATTTCCACATGGAAGAACTAGGCTTAATAACCTCCTCACAGGCACTGTAGAATATCCTTCCAGTAAAATCTTAGGGAGTGTTACAATAGAATGTTCTGAGTAAAAATGTACATATAAACATGTGTCCAATTTTCATTGGGTGTGCACATACAGCTGTTTGAATGTTATGCACGACAAGCTTTACAAGTGGCAAGGAGAGACATATTTTACATTTATGTTTTTCCATTAATATTATGATTAATGCTGTTATAGGGTAATTATTATGTTTACCCTGAATACCTAATACATATTAAAGAAATGTTCGTGATTCTTTTTATTAAGTTGATCGGGGGAAAAAAACACGTATGTATTTTATGTCCAGCAGAGGGCCTAATGTACACTATTGTTTGTGAAAAGTACAATACCCAGAAAGTATGGCCCGAATGACTGCAAACTCGGAAGATGTGTAAAACAGCGTACCACGAACAATTGATCCAGAGAGATGGCGTACACATAGACCCAACAGTGACGTCTCTTGTGTCACCAGCAAGGTGAGTGTTATGCCTTGCTCAGTCAGTACAGAGCTTTCAAACAAAGTGGAAACGTGAAAGCTAGTGCAGGTATGCCTCGTCGACGTGGAAGGGCGCAATATCACCACGTGAGTGAGTTCGAATGGGGCAGAATGGTTGGTCTCCGGGAAGCAGGTTTGTCATACCGTGACATTTCGTCTCGTACAGGGCATGCTGCTAAGACAGTGATGCGTGTGTGGAACCAGTGGATAGAAGAGGGTCGCACGCAGAGACGAGCGGGTACTGGACCATGTAATGTGACCACAGCACGGGATGACCGCCATCTTGTCCACATGATCGTGACGGACCGTACAGGTTCATCCACAGTGTTGAGTCGACGTTGGAGTACTGGAACTGGTGTGGACCTGTCTGCGTCAACGGTTCGTCGCCGTCTTTTGAGGGCTGGACTAGTGTCCCACAATGATGGCAGCATACATGTTAGACGCTACCGTGGTGAACCAATCTGAGAGCCTGCATTATTGAGCGGCATAGTTGACAAACGGCTAGTGTGATAGTTTGGCGCGCCATTGGATACAATATGCGATCTCGCCTCCTACGTATTCAGGGCAATCTGAACAGTAACCGCTACATTAAGAGGTTTTGGAGCCCGAGACATTGCCACTCCTTCAGGCAAATCCACATGCTATATTTCAGCAGGATAATGCCAGCCACATGTGGTGAGGATTGTGCAAGCCTTCTTCGAAGAACGACGGGTATCACTGCTTCCCTGGCCTGCACGTTTGACAGACATTTCGCTCATCGAACATGTCTGGGGTATGGTTGGTCGGCAACTTGTTCGTCATAGTACTCCAGCACCCAGTCTTGAAGCTTTGAGGACTCGGATACAAACTGCGTGGAGGGAAATTTCCCAGGAACATATCCAGGCTCTCTTTGATTCCATGCCACGACGCTTAGAGGCTCTGATTGCAGCGCATGGAGGCTTCAGACCATACTGAAATCTCATGGTCACAGATCAGGTACAATTCTGTAATACTAATCATTTGTGTATTGTCATTACCTAATCCATGGTATTAATTTCATTTCAGTCACATGTATCCTTCTCAGTGTTGCAATTTCCACAAACATTAACGTATATTATGTAGGCCATTCTTCATTTATATGGGATATTAAGTGATAAAAATGAAAGTTCCAGTATGTAACAATTTTTCCCTTGGCTGAGGAAAAAAACAATGAATAGCTAAAAGTTTAAAGGCTTAGACAACCAATACACTGAACTGTAGCTGGGATATGAGTGGAGGTCGGGTTTTGTTTTGCTTCAGTGGAAATACTGCTGCTCGAGTCTGCGCGAGATGTGATGCCGCTTACTATAGCGAATGAACTATACATTTTTGTTCCCTTGTTAAGCTAACCACGGTGAAAGTAGAATGGTAAAGCGGAACATAGACATACTGGTAGCTAGGAACAAGTAAACAGTCGCTTGAAACTTAGCAGTACTGATAGATGCGAAATATTGTTTTTAAGCCGTGTGAAAGAAATATAAAGTTTTGCTATGTATGACTGCAACAACCACTCGAGTTGCAATATCTCGAGTTGGTTTTGTTTTCGTAATAATAATAATAATAATAATAATAATAATAATAATAATAATAATAATCATCATCATCATCACCATCATCATCATCCTTCCATGTATTAGGCCAAGTGGCCTGTTACGGTCTCATGCCATCTTTTTAATGGTCTTCCTAAAGATCTCTTTCCTCTGGAATGGTAATTAAGAATCTGACTGAGATGTTGCGAGTTCGATCCATGCGTCGACGATGTTGCTGCCAGTTAGTCTTATATGTAGATATATGGTCTATAATTAAAGAGAGTTTTTGAGTTCTTGAAGAATGCCTGCATTTTTCTTTTGGTCTAGTTTTGTGTTCTTAATAATAATAATAATAATAATAATAATAATAATAATAATAATAATAATAATAATAATAATAGTAATAATAATAATAATAATAATAATAATTTATTTTAGCTGGTAGAGTTAAGGCCGTAAGGCCTTCTCTTCCACTCAACCAGCAAAAAGTACACATACATATCTATGAACTTACAAGCTACAAAGAAGTTCTTGAAGAATGTGTGCAATTTTCTTTTCGTCTAGTTTTGTTAGCCTGCTGTTCTTCTCATTAACTTCATTTCGCTAGTTTATATTTTTTTTTCTCTCTCTCTCTAGGAGAGCGGGAGAGGAAATCCCTGTGCACCGCGACCTGAAGTCTATTGTGCGCCCCTGAGATGAGTTGCAAGCCCCCGACCGCATCTACGCCGAACCGACCTAACCGCTAACACCCTAACGATCAGTCCCGCCATCGTTCTGAATACGTGTACCATTCCACCCGAACAGTCCCCATATTCCTCCCGCCTCAACGGTCTGAGGCGTAAGCCCCCTCTCCCGTCTCCTCAACGGTCTGAGGTGTAGGCTCCCTCTCCCGTCGGTAGGGAAGTGGGTTCCGGTGCTGGCCACCAGCTACCATGCTTGACAAATTCATGGAGGCCGGCCATGAGAGTCAGCGGCCTCGGAGATCTGAAAATCAAGTAAGACAACCAGTATGATAAGAACGGATGATGAGGTAGAAAGGAAGTGGCGAGAATGAGGGGGGGGTTCCATGCGCCTGATAAAGTTACCCTATATTCATGTTACCCTATATTCATCCATAGGAGTGAGAGAAAACCCCCAAACCCCGAAAAACCTCACTCAGGCAACTCGTCCCAAGCGGAGAATCTAATCTTGGCCCACTGAGTTCGGGAGCGAAGATGCTACCACGAGACCACAGTGGTGGACTACCTAGCTTCTAGTCTACTTATGTCTCTTTTTGCGTATGGTCCAGGCTTCACTACTATATGTGAGCATTGGTCTTGTTTTCTAGTGATGTAATGAGATGTTTGATATTCATTCATTCATAGTGTTTTGCACAAGGGCAGGTCTTTCACTGTAAACTCAGCATTCTCCAATCTTTCCTATTTTCTGCCTTCCTCTTTGTCTCCTCATATGATCCATATACCTTAGTGTCATCTATCATCTGATATCTTCTTCTGCCTCGAACTTTTCTCCCGTTCATCATTCCTTCCAGTGCATCCTTCAGAAGGCAGTTTCTTCTCAATCAATGACTCAACCTATTCCTTTTCCTCTTTCTGATCAGTTTCAGCATCAGTCTTTCTTCACCTACTCTTTCCAACATAGCTTCGTTTCTTATTCTGTCTGTCCATTTTACACGCTTCATCCTTCTCCATAACCTCATTTCAAATGCTTCTAGTCGCTTCTCTTCACTTCGTCGCAATGTCCATGTTTCTGCCCTATACAATGCTACACTCCACACAAAACACTTCACTAGTCTCTTCCTTAGTTCTTTTTCCAGAGGTCCGCAGAAGATGCTCCTTTTTCTGTTAAAAGTTTTCTTTTTGCCATTGCTATTCTTCTTTTGAATTCTTGGCAGCAGTTCATGTCACAGCTTATAGTACACCCCAAGTATTTGAAGCTGTCCACTTACTCTGCTGCCTCATTTAGAATTCGCTAGTTTACCTTCTTTGCTTTTCTTCCTACGACCATGTTCTTCGTCTTGTTGGCATTTATTTTCATTCCATACTGCTCTCCGATACATACATTTTCTGCAGTATTTATTTTATTGGATTGCACAGACTGTAGACACTTTTAGAATCAACGTAAATAATAATATTTCGTAGTGGTTGTTAGTTGACATAAAGCTTGTCTTATTGCAAATACTTCGGCTGTAATTGAAGCATGGGCCGTAACAACGTTGTAAGTTCCATTTTTAAAAGTTGATAGTAATCACTAACAACTAATCTGAAGACGAAAAGTGTCACATCTTATTGATCAAATAGCGAAGTCCGATGCAAATTAATATCATTTGTTAGCTTCTATAAATTTTGTGATCTTTTAACAAAGAAGAGATCATTTAAAGCAAAATAAAAATTATATTCCATGTAACAACGTTGTATGTGCAGTGATATGCAACGTTGTTGAACTAACAACAAATGGGAAATATTTATACACTTTCTAAAATACTGCATTTTAAGTTTATTACATTGCCGTACTTGAAGTGTTACAGAGATTATCAAACATGAAAGATTATCACTATATAAATAAAATATCTATTTTTTCTAACAAGCAATAAATCAAGAATGAATCTTGTATTTTACAGAATGTAACGTAACACATTAAACAAGAATCGAATTTTCAATTGGCAGACTCTCATGAAATTCCAGGTATTGAGACAAAAGAAACTGAAACATGTTCAAAAGGTCCTTCTTTTAGTTGGTTTGATAGGAATGCTGCTCGTAAAAGTTAAATAATAACTTGCAGTACAGACACCTCTTCCTTCCTCAGCTTGTTATAAGGAATATGATATTCAAGGTTGTGAAACATTATGAGATATCCGTGCCCGAATTTATGTGGGATCATGACTAGTGATCCTAAGTTACATGACATGAGTTACTTTTAGTGTGGGATCTCTTTTCATACAAGTTTAATTTTGTAAGAAATATTTGAAATCTTCTGCTTTCATTCGAGTGACTACACACAGAGCGCTCGCTTACTAGGTCGAGCGGGAGGTGCACGACCGGCACGAAGGCAATGCAACTCACGGCAAACCGTCTCCCACACGGCTCGGCAGTTCAGTCTCTCTGTAGGAGTGTTGACATTAGATTGCGTGTTATTCTTCTGATTGTGTTTGTGATGTGTTTAGATTTAGATTTAAGAGTGATCTATTTGCTACTGTTACTATGTGGGACGGTAACATTAGGAGGATTTCTTGCAAATCGTCTTTTTATCTTTCCGCAATTGCTCTTTTCCAGATAAGTCTCTATTGTGAAAATAACTTGTTGTGATGTAAATTTCTGTGATACCATGTGAGCCAGCTAATCTAAACACTATATTAACACAATCAGAAGAATAACACGAAATCTAACGTCAACAGAACCACTCCTAAATCTGACCACTAACTGTATCTATTTTAATATTATCGAAGAGGTAAGTGCTTAAAGGTATGCTTGGTGAGAACATTTTATAACCTTAATGTATTTATATTAGTGTTATGGAATTTAATCGATTCATCAATCAGTTTCTGTTGTAAGATTAATTGGTAAAAATATTTAATCGAATAATCGAGTCGATTAATATTAATCGGTTGTAGTTGATATTAATTATTATTTTGTTAATATAAACTCATACTAAAAATTCCGACAATATTTCTCTCTCGGAAATTGCTTACTTAAAAGCACGAGAGTACTGTTAGTTTCTAACTGCAAAGCAGTTAGCGTAGGGGAAATGTTTATACAAACACTTCATAAAGAAATGGAGATATGATATCTATTGAAAGTTGAAACACAATGCGAAACTCTTACAAAGTTTTATGGTTTTCCAAGAAAATTTCTACCTTGTCAGCTCATCTTCCTAGCATATGAAATACATACTTTTCTGTGATTCGTCCCCCTCATCCCTTGTAAAATATCCATGTGTACACTGTGTGCAAGTAACTATCTCCTCTTTTTAAAATCTGGTAATTCGATTACAATAGGGGCCAGTCTTCTGTTTCGACCGCTGTAGTTTTGCAGTTGCAGTTTCTGTACAGAGTTTGTATATCAAGGTTGTGTGTTTAGTTTGATAAAGAAAAAAATCAATTGTTTGTGGTTTGTGAAAAGTGTAAACTCCATTATGTTATATGAGAATTTGAGAGGTAAACTCGGTGAAACGTTTGGATTTAAATTGAACGATCGTGGAGAAGTGTTTGATAGAAAAAAATTGTTTTTGGGTTTAGTGAAGTAGGAAACATTGTTGCTAAATGTAGAGCGGCACTTAATTCGGAGCATGTGAATGCACTCACATGTTTAAAATCATGGATGAAGCAATATTAACTAGGTGAATCGTCATACATTTTGTTATTTATGTTTGTCTAAAAAAATTCCCGGAGAAACTGACAAAATAAATTACAAGCCTCATAATAAATATGTTAGTAAGTAATCAAAATAATTGTTTTGTAATATAACATTACAATATATACAGATATACAATATATAATACTTATGCTTATCACCGAACACAAGTTAAATTTAACAATAATTGTGTATTACATATTAAGACATTTTTTCAACTCGATCAAAACAATCTATCGATTAATAGATTAAATTTAAATAGTTAATCGATTAAATATTTTGATCGATCAACAGCATTAATTTATATAGTAAAATTCCAAAATTTTGTCATTTCATTAAGCTAACGTATCTCTAATCTCAAAAGGAAAACAAGTTTTCTACATATAACGTTGTTTTACGTACCTCATTTGGTTCTGATAACTCAGGTTTATAACATTTCTGAAGCTTAAATATTCTTTCTCTTGATCTCTGAGTCTTTTCCGAACATTTTGTTTTCACTCAATCACGTTTCTTTTAAGTTTTATTTCCGAATTTGCATGTTTTTGTGTAGAGGATGACAACAGTACAGGTCTATTCTTCTCCTGTCCTACTTACAATGTTGTTACAGTGTAGCTAACTATTCAACCAATCCTGCTCACACAACTACTGCCCATATGATTGTTCCTGCAGTTTCTAGTGATGCAGAGGAACGTCCACGTAACACCTTGTTAAATGGAAATCTCACTTTTGAAAATAATTGTGTCGCTTACAACATTGTTACAGCTCATGCTTCAATTATGGACGTCAATGATGGCAATTTGAATTGTTTCCGAGTATTACTAAATTCTATAAACCATGCTGCACCAGTAGCATGTTCATGTTATTTATATATTTATGGTTATTTTATGCTTACCTTGATTATTATAATTTAAATTAATATTACTATTTTTTTTCGACACTTATTTTTTTATTTATTGTTGTAGTATTTCCTGACTCCACATATTTTTCAATATTTATTTCGGTTATGCAATAACCCATAGGAGTCCACACCTGTGGAGTAACGGATAGGACGTCAGGCCGCGAAACCAGATGGACCGGGTTCGAATCCCGGTTGGGGCAAGTTACCTGGTTGAGGTTCTTTCCGGAGGTTTTCCCTCAGCCCAATAAGAGCAAATGCTGGGTAACTACTGGTGCTGGACCCCGGACTCATTTCACCTGCATTATCACCTTCATCTCATTCAGACGCTAAATAACCTAAGATGTTGATACAGCATCGTAAAATAACCTAATAAAATAAAAAAAACCATAGGAAATGGCAGTTCTAATGTAGCCAATGAAGATATAATTAATTTATATTGTAATCAGTCTCATTGGCTAACTACTTATTAAAAGTTCGTTTGGTTTCATTTATTTAGAGACGTCCTATTCAAAGAATATGGTCCGAAATTTTAAACTCTATATAAATTCGTATTTGGAAAACGAAATCACTGTCAATATATTACCGGTACTGAAAATAATACGAATAATCATGTAAGTATAACGTTATTGGCATGTAAAAATATATATCAATAGGCCTAATATAATGTTACTAGCAAGCACAAATAAATTATTTGTTTATACACTGCTGACGTTTTCACTTCACCCCAACGGACGCTATGATGAATTACTTATTAAAAATTAAACACACGCAAACATTAAAATGTACTTAAACTTTCTTGAGGAAAACAAAACTGAAGTCACTCTAAATAAATGAACTTAGTTCAATACACCGATACGAAATCAGTTTAAATCACTGCCATTATCGTGGCCGACTCCCTAGACTTTAGGGGCCGTATTCATAGACATTCTTAGCGCGGACTTCCGGTGGATGATCAGCGAACTAACGCTTTTCGAATTCATAAACCAGTGTTAGCGATATGACGTGATATGAATCCTGTACAAGTAAACAATCGATAGTCGGGGCTAGTTTAGCACGCTCGTAACGCGGGCTAGCGAAATGTCTATGAATTGCATTAAACAATATAGTAGTACAATAGTAAGGAAACATTTCATATTTCTTTAATCTGTGACTCTCTGTTCTTATAGTGTTCTGCATTACTATGTTAATATTTTGCAGCATTTCTCCATGAAAGGTACCATAGTTAAAATAAGAATACAGTAATATGACCTAAGCTGTAAAAATAGCAAAGTTGACAGTATTTATATTTTTTATAAAATCAATATGAATATGTCATTTTAGAAATGAAGTTTTACTGATATTTAAAATTAATTTGTTAATAATACACCAATTTTTTAACTGTGCTATTCTTTTTTTATGATTGGTCATCAATTCATTTTTGTCTTCAATGCACAGAGTTAGCACATTGCCATTGTTCGTAAAATATCCCGTAATACATATACATTTCCACTAGCGATGCCTTCAAATTATATTATTATGATTAGAAGTGTCTCAAATTTAATGCTTTACGTTATGTCACTGAAGGCAAGGCTGGATCTTACTCCCAGCGTGATGTCATCCGTGAGAGTGAGAGGGGAGGATATCTGCGCACCGCCACACCATTCTTCAAATTCAAATTCAAATTTCAAATTTATTCACAATTTACATTTGAAATGAATACATATGATTAGATACCCGAAATGAGCATATGCTCGTGCTCGGGTACAGTCCAATAGTCTATATAAATTTTACAGAGATCAATTATACTTTCCACTATGGCTAAAAACATAACTGCATAGTATTGCCATCGGAAACACAAATTAAATATGTAGCTCATATTAAAAATTATGTATTACATAGCGGATGTATGCTTCTGTAATCAGACAATGTTCTTGTAATGCCATACTTCTCAACATTAAGATGACACCTTTGATTGAGCCTCATTATCAACGCTCAAGTTACATATACCAGTTTCTAAATATAGACTATCCACATATCCATACCCTCATGGATTTGAACGTTTTGAATCCAATATTTTGAGATAATATTGTTTAGTCAAACAGAAAATATACCCTCACTAAATGCTGGAGTATTCTATCTCCACTTCTCAGGATAACACTCTTGTTACAAAATTTACGTTTTCATTGTTTCATTATACCCTAAAAACTTAAAAGTCTGTTCTTTATTCGACAAAGTATGATAATTTTTATTTTATTTTTAGAACAGTAATAAATCTACTTGTTTATGATTATATTAATTTTCTTTATACCTTAATTATTTTTGCATTATAATGGAATTATGATTCTTTAAGATGAAATTTTTCTCTATATATATTATGCAGATATACTATACATCCTTTAAAAGCGACAAAAGTTTTCTAAGTACTTTATTATTTTAGCATAATGTAATTTCATTATATTGTTTAGGTGAAATAGTCCAATATCATTTGTTGCCTAGCAAAAGACTATTTGAAAGATAAAGCTCTCCTCGGTAATATGCATCATATCATGAACACATGCTTACTTATCACAATAAAAGATGGAAGAGGTTAAATTCAAGTTATGCATGCAGAATAAACTATGTCAAGTAGACGTGCGATATAATATGCCGCAAAACCGATCCATTGAAGATAAAAATAACTTTTTCTTACATAATCCAACTTTTCGCCATCTACTGACACACCAAAAGTTACAAATTTCCAGAGTATCGTCACTTAACCATTTCACTCCCAGCATAGCCTGTAAGCTGCATGTTCTTCGAATGGCAGAAACTCTTATGAAATCGTACAAATGTCAATCAGACCCAAAGTAGCTTGTAAGCTACTGGTCTCTGGTAGCCTATATGTTCCTGCTAATTTTTAAAAACAATCTAAAATCATTTAAAAACATCCATTCAAAGTATAAATAGAGAAAAAGTGATTTTTTCTATCAACAAAAACGTTTGGGCATGAAAGGGTTAACCCATAACAGACGTTCATTGATTGCTGTGTTGCAGTAGATATATTTTCCAAAACAATTTATATGCATGAGCAGTGGATAATATTCTAGGTTTAATCATTTTTAGAAAATAAGATCTTTATTGTTTGTAACAATATCATTTCCACCGTTCTCGTTCATAAATATAAATACAATTCTTTTAAACCACATATATAGGCCAATTAAGCAGTGTTCATGGATTAGATGAGAAATGTACAAAATATATATCACAGTTGTATGAACACTATTAAAATAAAATAATTATTAAAATTAATAAAATTCAGACATGTTTCGGAGACTGCCTCTCCATCCTCAGTGGCTGGTTCAGGTGATCGACCGCGCTGTAGCGTGGCTACAAAAGACTGGATTAATCTTGCTCGGATAGGGACCGGGTTCCTTAAAAGCCTTAAGTAAGTACAGTAGACCTAATATTTATATCTTTCAATGCAATCTTAAATTTACATTTACATTGTGATACGTAGGAGAGGTTGGCCACTTGGTAGACCACAAACAATATGACAACGAACCAGTGCCTGAAGAAGTAAGAACCCATCGAAGAGTAAGCGAAAGATTTAGAAATTTACTTAAGAAACGTAAAAGAAACATTTTGAAGGAAGGGATTAGGTCCTTGGTCCATTTCTTTTAGATATCATCCCGACATTTGTCTTCGCGCTCGAGGGAAGCCAAGGACAGGATGACTAAGCCAATTACCTTTCGACTGACTCTACGAATTGTTCAAGTAAGAACATCAATCAAGGGCCGATTATGAGGGTCTTTCTTAATTTATTGAAACTACAGTTATTGGCCTATTTATTTCGGAAATAGGTAAGTATGTAGTGGACTGTATTGATGCATTTATACTAATCATAATATTAACCAAGTATTTCATCTACGTTTCGGTCTAAGGCCACGTCCTTGAAGTCTTCAATTTGATGCATGTCGTGGACATTTCCATTCCAAGCTGGAACGTGGAGCGTGCTCTTCGGTCTTCTGTGTCTATCTAAAGCTGGGTTGTAGTTAAGAAAACTGGATACGACAATCTATACGTAAGGAATGCTTGGTTGGGGATAAATTAATCAATTATTATCCTGATTAGTAGCTCTTTGTGAATTAATCGAACTGAGCAGCTCTCAGAAGGCCAGTAATGAATCGTAATATTTCCTTTTGAAACATTTGTATTTTTTACTAACAGTAATAGGTATATATCTTCAAGGAAGGCAATCATACATACTTAGTGGTACAATGAATGTTTTGTATAATGTGAGGGCTAGTGAGTACTGTAGATTTAAATTTCGACTTTTATTTAGTATTGGGTATAGCTCCAATATGGGAAATGCCTGTTATTATTCGGTTGAGAAGCTTTTGTCATCTAGTCTGCTGTCAAAAAATCTGAAAGTTAGAATTTATAAAACAGTTATATTACCGGTTGTTCTGTATGGCTGTGAAACTTGGACTCTCACTTTGAGAGAGGAACAGAGATTGAGGGTTTTCGAGAATAAGATTCTTAGGAAAATATTTGGGGCTAAGAGGGATGAAGTTACAGGAGAATGGAGAAAGTTACACAACGCAGAACTTCACGCATTGCATCCTTCACCTGACATAATTAGGAACATTAAATCCAGACGTTTGAGATGGGCAGGGCATGTAGCACGTATAGGCGAATCCAGAAATGCATATAGAGTGTTAGTTGTGGAAAAGACCTTTGGGGAGGCCGAGACGTAGATGGGAGGATAATATTAAAATGGATTTGAGGAGGGTGGGATGTGATGGTAGAGACTGGATTAATCTTGCTCAGGATAGGGACCAATGGCGGGCTTATGTGAGGGCGGCAATGAACCTCCGGGTTCCTTAAAAGCCAGTATATAAGTAAGTAAGTAAGTAAGTAAGTAGTATTGAGTATAGCGCCTACATTCTAGCGTGGACTAGTCTGACTTTGTCACTTACGTGTGCAGAAAATGTAAACCGCTTGTCTAGCATTATCCCTAGGTACTTAATTGAAGTCTTCCCTTTGATTGGTGATTCATTTATAACCAATTGTTGATGATTTACTTCTGGCCTATTATATTTAATACTTACTCTTGCTAAATATTATAATCGCTTAGGTTTTAGCTACATTTAATTTAACTCTCCATCTCAGCATGCAAGGATCAATGTCACGTAAGCGAACTTAAGTCTGTTGATGACGAACAGCTGGTCTCATAAAGAAGACATGAGTAAAATACAGAGTCATTCCAGTGCTGTAGTTGGGCCGGAACACACCGCAAAGCAGTTTCAATATACATAATATTCGGGTTCCACAGTTCCAGTAAAAATAATTGAATTGCATAGACATTGAAAATATCTCCAAAAATACCGCACAAACTGTACTAGTCGTTCTGCACTGCAACAGAGTCGAGAATGTTTGGGAATAAACTTAGAGATCAGAAATATCACAACCATGGCTAGTAGTCAGGGTTCTAGTAAAAGGTATGTTAACGAAATAATTACCACAATTTTGACCAAGACAGTAGCTGCATGAGTCAGCATTGCGGAAAACTGTGTGAAAAGTATTACTCAGTACATAGTAGAACATATTCTCCATATAACAAGTCTAGTAAAGAAACGAAACTATCTGTACAGTCTGTTGCTTTTATCCTAAATGCTTGTCTTCACACCACTATGCTTATTTTGTTAAGGGAAATGAGCGGTTGGTTGTGAAAGGTGAAGCTCTTGGATAATGCTGAGTGTTTTGCAGTTGATAAACTTGGGATTAGGTGGAATTTAAACCTTCTAATGAATGTGGTGAGAGTTTTCCGCGATAAGAGGCCGTGGTATACTGGCTATGTTACGTCCAGACTTTTCGTCTACAGCTGCGGTAGAGTTCACTAGTGGCGAGCCACTATATGGTGTAGTAATTTCCTCAGAGTACCAGGGACGACTGACCTCAGGCTGTTGCGCATAAATAGTTTTCAAAGAAAGATAATTTTGTACAAATCATAGAGTAGTTTGCATCGACTGTGGCCAGTTTTTATGAATTTAGCAAAAAAAACTGAAACTCACTAATACCAAACAGGCATCAAATGTTCGTTCTAATGTGGATAATGAACAAAACAAGGTAAATCAGAGGATGGAATCAAAATTATGAGGAAAATAGAAGTTTTGTTCCTACCAAAACTTGGCTTCCTGACACAGATATGGATATCAAATGTGGTGACAAAAGTGTGTGACCTTGTTAATTGATCAGGAAATCGAAAGTTGATTCATGCTTTCAGGGAATTTTTCGAAAGTAATAATCAAACAGAGGAACTGAAAATTTCAATGAAAACAATTTAAACACTTCCGAGATCTATATCAGTGCTATGACTGAAATTATGGCGAAGAAAAGAAACTGTTCTGTGATTTCAAGAGAAATAAGCTTAATTTTCATCAGTTGTGTTGGTCTCCCTCTCCAAGACTTCAATGCGCTTCCATGCGTGTAGTCATGGTTGCGAACAGGAAGGCGGACAATAGATGAATCTGCGTGCCTTCCTAGAATACTATTATTATAATGGAGAATAAAAGGCGGGTCCTTGTTAGACCCAGTACACTGCCTTGTGGCATTACAGCGTTAATATTTCGTGACATGGAGTACACATCTTGATTTTGACCTGAAACGTTCTGTCCCTTAGGTAATTATCCAACAGTTTCAGTAGCTGATCATTAATGTATGATACCACGAATGACGTCATCGCATTACAAGAAATGGGAAATTTTTTTTCAGTATAGGATTCTTCTTAAACATTTGACGTAAAAAAATACATAAGACGAACGAAAGCGAGAAGACTTTATGTCTGAAGAATTGGTTAATTTAGAAATGAAAAGAAGTTATAAATAGTATGTCAAACATATAATAAAAGCTTTAAAAATATTCAGGCTTGAAGAAAAAAACCTCTGAAGTGCATCAACAGTAAAAGACTACCTTCAGGGTTTGGTGGTCAAGCATTCTGACTTCCAGATCTGGAGATCCCAGGTTCGATTCTCGGGCTCGGCTTGCGGAGAATTTGCTTGAAGAATAGAAGTTCCCGTAGCATCGAGTGGAAATTTGTAAGAATGCGAGTGTGATTGCGACTACAGGGTTATTAACTGACCAATTTTCAAATAAAATACAGTATATCAGGACTGCCTCTGGGCAGAAACCTGAACACACGTTTCAACCTCACATGTTGGCAAGTAACGCCATCTGTGAGCTCAACCAGAAAACTCTTAAGAAATGCTAGAGAGTTAACAATGAATTAGTGTATTCACACATTATTGGTATGAAAGTACTACAGCAGAATCCCCACTATCCGTTACCCTATTAACCTATCGGCGGATTATTCGTCTGTCTTTCGCTCTTTTTTTACTGCAGAAAAAAATATGAAATACTGTACATTATGTTAGTTGGCTATGTATTTTTTCTAGAAAGTGTTATTACAATCCTTAACGTTACATAGTAGGTAGTGGGAATGCTGCTACTATTGGCAAGAGAAACAGTCACTTTAGGGGAAAGATGTTGCTCAAAAATGGTAAAATCGTTACTACTTTCTTTCAAGGAAATTACCCCAAGAACTTCTACACAGTTATTGCAAACCTGTCCACCATTCAGTCACTGTCCTTACTATTCCATTTGCCGTACTGTATAATTTCTATGCATATCTTCCATGGGTATCAAAAGAAAACATACAAGTATCGAAAAAAAGTGCAAATAATTAAGTAGTTTGGGAAAGGAGGAACTGTGGCTTATCTCGCAGAATACGATATTGACATTACAGCTGTGCGCGAATTAATGAAAAAAAAATCAAGGACAAATTAAAGTATGTAAATCTACAACACGAAACTTCTGCTATTCCCGTCACAAGTTTCCTTGGCTCTTAAAAACTTTGATGTTGACAACCAGACTTAAAATAGTGAACTTCTGATCCACTACCTAGCATGTTAAACACAAGGCCATGGAGGAAATTACAGGCCTGTAAGTATTATACATTTTAATTATAAAATATTTTATGGTCCGGCTTATCCGATTTTTCGCTTAACCGTTCAGTCCACACCCTTCATTACCACGGTTAATAGAGGTTCTACAATAATTTTATTGTTTTCCAATAGTTTTAAAACAAGTCATTTAACTATATTCTATAATTACGACATGCTATTTATAATAATTACTGGAATTATTCAAAGTTATGAAAGCTGTAGAGTTTAGTACATGCACTATTAGTCATAAGGGATGGAGGATGGTCCATATGATAATGGTGATTTCATGCTGTAATTTTTGTACAGAGTTTTAACGTTTTAACTCATAATGAATCTCGGAAAATGGTTGAAATGAAGATGTCATTGTGGATCCCATGATATTACAGATTCGGGAGACGAAAATAATGTTACGTCAGAGAAATTACCGAGTAGCCAATAAAGAACAGAACCAGACGTGGAACTACTCTTTGGTAGCGTTAATTCCGAAATAATGCTAGAGAGGATGTATTTGGAGGATTCCGAAATAGGCTTACTAGTAGAGAGAATGAATTTGAAGAAGAAAGTCCAAGAATGGCAGGAGAGAATGGAAGGCAGACAATGGAAATGTGATATTAGTGTCCAGAGCGATATGAGAAAGAAGATTTAACGTTGAGAGGAATGTGGTCATGTGGAGAACAACAACACTTCGACCCGTTTTGTAACTATCGAAGTCCTTCAGTTTCCTTTTCTAAGTTTTGATAATGACATTATTAAAATGACTGTTCTTTCACAAATCAATATGATGCAAAACTCAATATAATGGGTGATAGACACCAGCTGAAATGAAGGTTGATCCTTAAGCTGTAGTCCTGACCTATTTCTAGTTGAACTAAATTTTCTATTTTGTGGTACATGAATGAACTGTGTTTTGGTTACATGTCAAGTTGCAAGTCTGTATATGTCTGCGTTGAGTCGTAACAGGTGTTTTCGAATGGCCAGAGGTGTTGCGTCAATAGAGAAATTTAGCCTTACTAGCAAAGGGTTGTGCACAAATACCTACAAAAGAAGTGAATGTCTCTATCTTAAATTCACCAAGATATGATAGGTACCTTGGGAGAATCTACTGTCTCTTATGATATATTAAAAAGATGGTGTCAAAAGTTTAATTGTGGGAGAAAATCGTGTGCATATGAACATGGTGGTGACCCTTCGAGAACTGATACAACACCAGAAAACACCTATTAATTTCATGATTTACTGCTGCAAGATCGACGAGTCACCAACAGGGATATAGTAGAAGAAACAGATTTCTCATACCATAATGTGCACAATATTTTGGTAAATGAAGTGGATATGAAAACAATAACTGCAAGGTGGGTTCCTCGAATGTTGAAGCTAACGCAAAAGAAAGAAAGAACAGTGCTCTGCGAGTAGCATTTAACTAATTTTAGAGCAATAAAAATTCTTGAACGATATGTGATTATGGATGAGACATGGGTTCGCCACTATGATCCTGAAACTAAAATTCAAAGCATAGAGAGGAAGCATAAGGTGCAACCGTCAGCAGGAAAGGTTTTGCCCTCTGTTTTTTTTAGATGTCCAAGGTATTATTTTGACAGACTATTTTTAGAAAGGAGCTACAATAATAGGCCTTTAATATTTAAAAAAAAAATTGCGGGATGCTATCAAGGAGAAACATCGTGGCAAGTTGAGGCCAAATGTTCTTTTCCCAAAACAAGCTCCAAGTCACAAGTTCTTAGTTGCAATTGCTGCAATTTCAACAGCAGGATTTGAATTGCTTGACCATCCACCCTATTCACGAGAACTGGCACCCAGCGACTTCAGACTATTCCCAAAACTCAAAGAACATCCGCGTTGGAAGAAATTTTCATCCATTATTGAAGTCATGCAGTCCGTAAACTAGTGGTTTGCAGAGGTTGGACAACCCAGGAAGCTGTGGAAATGTTAGAGGATCGCTGGGAGAAGTGCATTAATCTACTAGGGGAAGAAAAATGAAGTAAGATTAATTTTTTTAACTATAAATGGGTCAGGGCTACAGCATAGGGGTCAACCCTTGTATTACAATAATTCTTTTAGTGAGTAGATACGTTGAAGTAGTAGCCCATACCTAGGCGGAATATGTACTGGGAAATGAGATCAGACTCTCACAGTGACCTTGTGAGCTTTTACCTGTGACAAATTCAAATTCATAATGATAAACCTAAATGTAATATGTGACAATGATAATTTATACAAGTCGGACTAAAGTTACTTAAGTAAGAAAACTATTTGATATGCTAAACACACATAGGCTACTTCTGTCATATTTACACCAAACCTTACATAGGCTATATCTGTCAAAATGGGATATCAGATAACTCGGTACTCATTCAAGACAAAAATATGGGTTTTGGACTGGCACCATCAGCATAAAGCCGCGTTGACACGATACAAGTATATTCGGACGGTCACTCGTATCGTAGCAACAGGTAATACGAGTGTACTGGAATGCCGACATCCGACACGAGTCGACTAGGACAGTGCTTAGCGAGTATGATCGGATAAGAGTGTAAATTAAAAATGGCGGGGGATAGCTGAGCATTAAAAATCTCGCTCAAGAAAATGGACAGAGTGTGAAATGGTACAGTTAGTGGAGCTGTACGAAACAGAAGAAGCGATATGGACTTAAGACTGACTGAATACAAAAACAAGACGCGAAGGTCTCTGCAGTAAAGTGTAAACCTCATGAAGAAAACAGTAGGTTAGGTTTAGCGCCAAAATATATTTCGTACTTCATTATTTTACTACTAGCCGCACCCGTGCGCTCCGCTGCACCCGTTAGAAATAAATATAAAGTAATTACATAATTAAAATAGAACATTTGATCCAGTGAACATTCGTGTTTGATAGAAAGATAAATCGTTTAATATGTTACTTAATTTAAATTGCATCCAAATAATTAAAATGCGATCATTTTTGTCCAGAGACCACTCATTTGGTGCAATGACAATTCCTTTAACATGTTTCTTAATTTTTATTACATGCAACCATAGTTTAATGAACATTGATATCATTTAGATTTAATGTGTATACTTTATTTTACTTGTTATATGTTTCCATTTAATTATGGTAATAACTTCATTTTAACCCTTGTTTTCTACGTATTCAGTAAATGGCGCTTGGCCCACTATGGTTCTGAACCCTTCAAATAACTTAAATTATATTATATAATATTACATAATTTATCAGCATATCAATAACAACCTCATAAAATTACTTACAAAAACACTCCCAAAAATAATATACACTTATGACAAAATAAATAAATAGAAAATTATTTGATTAACAATATTTTCACCGTTACAATTACACATATATAAAAACTAAATATAAACATTTACAAAGAGATATAAAATTTTACAGGAGAAAAAGTTCGTCCAAAGGGCTGGACTCTGGAAGAGTACCCAAAACGCTCATTGCATTTCCGCGTTGAATAGCAATACTTAAGCTTTGACGCAAATAAGTAGTGCAACGGCGATCACCAGTAATGGAGATAAAAATTTGGCCGATTTGAGATACCAAAACTTTAGCGTCATAACTCCAAGGACCGAAGGTCTCCACAACAAATGGAACAAAGATATAATTGTCTAAAAGATGAGCATATTTATTGACTTTCTTCTTAACGGCTAATTCAGCAGCAGATGCTGCGCGTCTGGAGGTATTCGGTAAGTGAGATGGAGCTAGAGTGTCAACGCAAGTGAAGTCCCAAATTAAAGATTTTCCTCTAGACCATGGAATTAAGGTCAGACCATCGGGTCGTTTACCATCTGCGCGACTAATACCTGGTGGTTCCAAAAGAGACGGGATGCCACAAATCCATTTGCGATTCTTGCTTCTTCTGTTTGCTGTACGGAAAAGACTTTGATGTATTTCCAGCTCTTTTATCAACGTGTCTGCAACAGCTCCGATTCCCTGCAGAACCAGATCTGCCATTTTTTAATTGATCCGATGCGAGTCAACCACGTCTAGAAGTATGCTCGTATGAATGTAGGCTACTCAGTTCGATTTTACTCGTATCCTGTCAAAGTGGCTTAAACGTCCCTATCAGAAAAAAAAAAACAAAAAAAAAACATGTAACCCCGTATTTGTTATAAGTTCTTTAGGCGTAAGTGGTCCTGAAGGGAGACGAGACCTTATAGTAGGGGAGAGTTGCGTAATTTGTACCGTTACCTAAATTGTACCACCGTCTTGAAAATTAGTTCCTTGATAAGTGTTGCCATATACGTCAAACATTGTGAACTACATCTATAAACATGCCGTTTTATGAAAGACGAAGCCTGTGGGTTGTGTTGTGCAGGCGTGAAGTGAAAAAACTTGTTTTAGGTAGTTTCAATCTAGTTTTTACGCTACATGGCTACAACAATTACTTCCGAAAGGTAAGTGAAAATCCACAATGCTATTATTTAAAACTACATTTATATATTGTAATTGTCGTTAAGTTACAGACTTCTGTTAAGCAGCAAGAATTTAACAAAGAAAACATTGCGAGGTTGCGTATTTTGTACCGGATTCAGTTGCCTATAATGTACCGGTACAATATAGGGAATTTTCATTATAAATGTTTGAAATTATATTGACGTATGAAGAAAACATACCTAGGCGTAATTTAAATCAGCAATTATAATTTATTTACTTCTAATCATTTCAATATGAATATAATACTGTAATATTTATTTTTAGGAAATAAAACACATTCAATTCTGAATTTAAAATTAGTCTTATCAGACTTTCATTACAAATAATAAAAATTACTGTGAAATAAAAATAGCATAGCCTAAACACACTAAATTATGCATTTAGAATTTAATCGAATAAGTTCCACATTTCATATTCTGGCGTTTTTAAGTTTCTTCCCTGTAACAAATTATAATTGCATTTTACATTAATTTCAGAATGGCAAAGAAGCTTCAATACGAGACATGGTCACAGGATGCACTAAGTCCTGCTGTTTCTGCATATACGAATGGCGATCATGGAATAAATGAATGTGCCCGAATGTACAATGTGCCTAAGCCTACAATAAGAAGAATGCGAAAAACAAAACGTAGTTGCTAATGGAGGTGTGAAATCGTTTGGAAGAACCACAGTATTTTCGGCAGAAATTGAAAATGAACTTGAAAATCACATTCTGAAGTTTGAAGAAATGATGTTTGGATTAACTCCAACAGATGTTGGGAAACTTGCTTTTGATATAGCTCAGAAAAATGGACTGCTACATAATTTCAATCAGTAAAAACATTCTTCTGTACTAACTGCAAGTGAAAATAAATAAAATTCTTTGTGCACAAAATGTATGTGGTACAATTTAGGAACCCAATGGTACAATTTATGAAACCAGTTGCCTAATTTGTACTCATTGCAGACATTTATAAAACTGAACCTAATGAATTTATGTTAACTTCAAATAAACTTTTCTTTTTGGGAAATTCCTCCCAACATACTAGGAATTAAGATGCCGCTATTGAAATAATTCAGCAGTTGTCAGTTAAAATTATAAAAAATGAAATGTTTAAAATGGTACAAATTAGGCAACTCTCCCCTAACCGAGCTCGGCTACGTTGCAGACCGGCCTTGCTATGTGATTGGTTACAGCTTATGCTGTAGGCCCGTCTTATCTTCATTTAACTATACTGCGCGGTATAGTTGGATATACTGCAGTATGACAGTCCCAATCTCTTCATAAGGTAAGTAGGAGACACATTTAAGTTACCTACAGGTCACTGGGAATGGGACCAGTAACCAGCACGGTTAAAAAAGCAAAAAATTTATGAACCATGTGTCAGACATAGAAATTGCAAGTATTTATATTGGTGAATAATAGTGGGACTGTCGGCCTGGGTAGCGCAATCGGTATAGCGCTGGACTTCTGTGCTCGAGGTTGCGGGTTCAATCCCGGCCCAAGTCGATGGCATTTAAGTGTGCTTAAATGTGACAGGCTCATATCAGTAGATTTACTGGCATGTAAAAGAACTGCGGGACAAAACTCGGGCACACCGGCGACGCTGATATAACCTCGGCAGTTGCGAGCATCGTTAAATAAACTATAATATATTTAATAGCGGTACTACTTGGAAAGAAAAGGCAAGTTGAAATAAAAAAAAAAAACATCAATACCCTTTAACCTACAAATCTAACATTATCTGGCTTCTCATAACTTGCATAATGCAAAAATGACATTGGCAAAACATGCCTCCTGATTAGATGCATACTTTAGTGGTAATTCACGAAGAAGTCAGAACTCTATATTGAAGACTGGATTCACGTGTCCACATTTGCTATAAGAAATGTATAATTGAATGATTGAGCAAAAGAGCAAGCTAATCCAAATAAGCAATATTATTATGAAATATTCCACACCAGTAGTGCAGTAAAACGTGTCTTTCAGTTTTATCATACTAACTTAGTCCTTTAAATAAAGTTTCACAATTTTTCTGAAGAGAAAACATTTGCTTCCTGAACTTGGAGTCAAAAGTTGTGTAGGCTTTCCAAGGTCTGGAATTTCCGTCGTCCCTTGCTCCTTAAAACTATCGCCATGTAGGCCAGTAGCCATGAAGCTCATTTGAGAAAGATGGTTTTGTGTAATTTTCCGTGCCTACTGCACCGTAGTAAGGATGATTGTGACTAAAGGAGAAATTGTATAATGATAGCCAGGAAAACGGAAATAGACCGAGAAAACCTACCCAAATATCATCTTTCCGACAACAAATTGAAGAGGTGGATTCCAAACTGCCTAAGTCCAAATGACAAGTTATGAGAAAGGTGACAAAAACTGAAAAATAAAATTGATGCCCTCAGATACGTTTAAAAAAGCATATGCAGACATTAAGTCAAGACTTAGGAGAGTCTGTTATATAAACTTACACAGTTATAGACTTGAGAAGGATAAACTAAAACGTGAATAAAGCAAGTTAAAATCTAAAAAAATGAACTTAGGACAGTTTGGAATCCACCTCTTCAATTGCACTTTGACTCACCATGATTACTGCTAAGGTTGCTAGGTGTCAGGCTAACGTTGCGTCTCGAAACATATTTTCTCAGTAATAGAAATATGACAGTTCTGAGCATTTTGCCAAAAATTTTCACTATAGCAAAACCATTCGACTTCGTTTAGTGGGTAGGATTATAATTTTATCCACCTGTTTTAAGACAAAGAAAACATGCCAATAGAGACACAGTGAAAAGTAAATGATGTAAACATATAACACTGCTTAAAATAGAGAGAGAAAAAATCAAGATTACCACTAAAATACATTAACATCTTCTATAATAATTTCTTTAAAAATGTTTTTATAAACATTTTGTAGAATACAAAAAGTTATATCGTAAAATAGTTGTAGGATATAACTTTAGGGATAATTATAATTAGTTATAAGAATCCCTCGCTTCTTCTTTAAGTTCAGAATTATTTTTTTAAAGACTATCTCACATTTAGTAAACATCCTGTATTAGTTCATGTTTCTTAAGACGTTAAGTATCATGCATGCTACTGAAACATACAGGTTGCAGATAGATAGAGCTCACATGGTTTCTGAGTGACATCAAGATGAAGCGATGTGGTCAGCAAACATTCTGGTCACTATTAATGGCAATAATACAGGATTCTGTAGTCAATTTTTTATAGGAAACGGAGCGGATCCTAAGGTTCGTTCTTGAGGTAGTGGCTAGATAAAATGTTCTAACCACGCCCCATTTTAGCCCTGAATTTCTTGAGAGGACATTTTACCAGAAGCAGTGTGCCAAATAAAGTTTAAAGAAATACCTGTGATACATATGTTTTTCAAAACGAGAAGTTACGGAAATTGGTAAACATATGAATACCAGAACTGCTGATTTCGAAGTACGGTTCCTAAGGCCATTCATAGTGACTGTAGTACTCACAGAGATAACAATATTAGAGAACATGTCACACATGATTGTATGACGATTTTGCAACACCAGCAGTTGTATCTTTGTCATATTCAGTGATTAAAGATATTTTCTGAATCTAACTTCGTGCAGGAGGGATTCTTTGCTTTTGGCTCTGCATTTTATATCTAACAATGCATGACTTACAGGTGAACTGAATTGACCAGAGACAAGGTTGTAAATCACACCTTTGATCGAGGTTCTGTGCATCTATTATCAGGCAGTACATCTCACTTGACGATATGTAGCAGAGGAAGAACAATATTGTTTGAATGTATCTGAAATCTAATTATTGTAAAATGTAGCTAGTCGGCGATGTATGCAATGGAGAAGGATAGGAACTAGCCACCTTATAACATTATCTTCTGGCTTAGTTGCCTCATAAGCGGTACCTTGTTGGTATCAGTTGTGAGTTTCAGACCTGTGTTCGGATAGTTGACAAAAAACATTAATCCCTGATCTAAAGAAAATGCGTTCAGTTTAAGTGAAGTGCGTAGGCAGGAATAACTTTTTCCGATATGTTGTGATGGAATGTACAGGAGTAGCTTAGGCCAATTTATTAAGCAAAAGTTTCAATGCTGTTAAAAATTTCACTTATTATCAGATTTCATATTCTGTTCATGTATTGTAGTGCTCCGCCTCATTTTTGTAATTAAGTGAAACCTTTTTGAATGACTGAATTTTTAAAATTGGATAGATCGTGGAACTTCCACTTATTCTCTCTCTGGATTTGAGTTCGGAACATTTATATTTAGATACGTCTTGAAGTCATTTTCTACAGCAGTGGTTGCCAACCTTTTTCGTTTTGAGGAACTCTTAAAATATTTAATTAAATCACGGAGATATCTGATTAGGTAACACATAATTTACGTTCATTTAGATCAAAATATACAACAGTACCGGTACTAAACAACTTGCGGGCCAAATAACAATTCCTACACTTTGAATAAAATATTGCAACATTATTTATTTACTAATATTACTCATAAAAATGACATTGGTTGTCAGTTTATAGCAGCTCTACTGTATTTTTTATTTGACTGTGGCATTGATATAAACAGACAGAGCAGGCATCCCACACGCAGCAGGTATGACACAGACCAAACTAACTGATATGCAAGTACAGTGCTTTTATAACCAATAAATCTACACGCATATGTACTATTGATATGGACAGACAGAATGGAATATGTTGGAAAGAGTGGGCGAAGAAAGATTGATGCTGAAACTGATCAGGAAGAGAAAAAAGAATTGGCTGGGTCACTGGCTGAGAAGAAACTGCCTACTGACGGATGCACTGGAGGGATTGGTGAATGGGAGAAGAGTTCGGGGCAGAAGAAAATATTAAATCATAGACGAGATTAAGCTATATGGATCATACGAGGAGACTAAGATGCAGTGAAAGGATCTGCCCTTGGGCAGAACACTTCCATATAACTAATTGCCGTGTACTGTACCTGCTGATCGGCGTGCGGAACGCAGAACGTTTTCTTCAGTAGCAGCAGCATTCCTGCGACTTCGCGGCCTATCTGCATTGTTCATCACTGCTGCAAAGCAACCGGTTTCAGTAAGACGACGTTCCACTGCCACTGCATTTGGGTGTCGTCGGGCAGGAAAACATTCAAGCGTAGATGCGAGCAGGAGCAGCAGCAGAATTATTTCTTATTTCACCGTAAATCAAGATCATATCGGTCATTTCACTGTTTGTGTACGATGCCCCCATTCTGTATTAGTGCCAACTGTTATGTCATGCAATTCGGTAAAGTAAAAATAACACTAATCTCAATTACAGTACTCAACATCATGAATCAACAAACCATCATACCTACAAGACATGGTCAACTATGAATACGTCTCTTTTTAATCATAAAACAACACCGACTTTTAGTTCCGATTTTAGTCATGGGTAATTTGTAGACTAGCTTTGAAATAATGCAATGTTGCCATAACTTGATAACAATGGAATATCGGCTATACGTTTGTAGGGCAAAATATGTTTATTTTCGTGTATAAAATACTCGGCAATACTTTATAGCACATAATTACGATTCAACCTGTATGTGTGTGTGTGTGTGTGTGTGTATATATATATATATATGTATATATATGTATATATATATATATATATATATATATATATATATATATATATATATATATATATATATTCCAGCGAGTTAAGTTGAATACTGTCTTATGGACGACCTCATGGCAATTCAACCAAACGACTATGTTTTAGAAAACTATATTACTGAGGAGGGTGAATTCTCCCATGCATCTGGGCAGAAATTAATGTCATCCAGCTCAATGCCCACAATGAATGCCTGACCTATAATCCTCACCCAAACATTTTTCAATTCATAGACGTTCTTTAAAAGTACCGCAAGCTGACACTTACATTGAACTGAAAGGACAATCAGAAAGTATGAGGCGTCACGCAACAGCAGAGAAGGAAATGTTGATGTACTGTAAAGTAGGCACCAGATGACGAGACTTGGGTTAAGTGAAGACAGTATGCTATAGATATCGACGAAAACAGTGAAGGTATAGCAACAATTGAAAGTACAATATGATATTAATATTTAATGATAATATAACATATTTAATAGAATTGTATTGTACCAGAGACTATGCCTAAAAAAAGTAACAATTTTAGCCACAACAGCGATTTTCATTAGTATTTATTTTATAATAACTTAATATGTTTAAACCTTGTTGTTGGTAGTCCTGAGTCTGTCAAGGAGGAAGAAATATGTCACTTACTATCATGGTAAGAAATTAGGTTGTCTTCCCAAATAACCCCGAACGAAATTTAAGTAGTTTCGCATTCTGAGCAAGGAATTTCGAATTCTCTGGTCTGTTCTAACTCTTTTCTTGGAAGGAAGATTTACTTTATCTCTCCTTTGTACTCAAATGTTACAAATGCTACTTAGTTGACATTTTTTACGTAATCGCTGTCGTGGACCACTAGCCCACATGTACTACATTCGACAATATATTCAATAAAGTTGCCAGGAAATTCGACAAACATATGGATACTGAGAAATAAAAAGAATATAAATCACATGACGTTTAAAGGTTTGCAAGAACATGAATGGTCGTAATTTTAGGAAACTTCTGTGATAGTAAACTACAAATAAAATTTGCTATATCTTGGAAATAAAACGAAATCGGACATAAATTTAGTAATACTAATTTTGGTATTTTTAAGCGATGAATCCAACCCAATATTGAGTCCCATAAATGAAGTTATGGATAGGCTATAGTATAGTCTATGTACTATGTGTATGTGTAAACTGAGGTAACCAGATCACTAGGGATAGGATTATGTATCTACTGCAATAAATGGTGAATAATGTGTAAAAATTCTATTTGTACAGGTTGTTACAAGAAAGATTATCAACATTGCCAGCTTGCTCTTACAAAGTAAAATATAAATGTATGTGTAAGTAATATTTGAAGGCTTTGTGTTTCCAAGATTTGTATGTTAAACGGATCAGTTTATACGACGGATAACTTATGATCAAGACAACTAAAAATTTGCTAAGGACGGCACAGAGAGAATTAATAGTCTAGAGGTAGCATCTTTTCTTTCTTACTCCATTTAAAGCATGAGTTATGAACATTGTTGCTGTTGTTTAGTCAACTGTCCGAAGACAGACCTGAACCTCACATGTAATACCAAGAAGGCACCTCTTATGAGGCAACTGGGCCAGGAGATAATGGGGTATGTTGGTCAGTTCCTTTTCCCCTCCATTGCATACATTGCCGACTAGCTACATATTACACTAGTCAGACAAGATGCATGCAAACAATTGTTCTATCTCTGACACATATCGTCAAGTGAGATGTACTGCCTGATAATAGATGTACATATCAACCAGAACCTCAATCAGAGGAAAGTTATGAACATAAGAAACACAAATTCATAATCAATTTATAATCGATATCTTATAATTAAACTGGAGGAGTTCTGCATTTCAGAGAAGCATATTACACAGTTATAGTACATTAATACAATTACCATATAATTGTAAATCATCATTGGTGAAGCTTGACAACATTTTCAGAATATAAAAGCATATTTACCGAAGATGTAATTCTCACTTAAACCAGTATAAAATCTCCACTCTGGTATAACATTATAGATGGTCAACAAATACACTAAAGAAAAAGATGGCAGTGAAATTCATTATCTCGCCATTAATATTGCGATTTATTCCGAACTTCAGAATCTTTGCACAGTAGGCTACATAGTAACAAAATCGATAGCCATTTTGTTCTGTATTACTAACAGGAAACGCTTTGCTGGACTGACTTTTATATTGTGAAATTGATGTAACCAAGTTAAATGTTTTAATTTTTTTAATTTATATTCTTATTAATGAGTGTTAAGAGGAAGAAGAAAAAATAATACACACTGTCAATATACGTCTAACACTTGAAGAGAAAAATGTATGTATTTATTCACACTGCAAATGGGTATATACCCTGTGGCAAATCATTTGCAATTGAAATTTTATAAGCAAATGAAACTGAGTTTTGTCGACGAAAGTCATTATTTCCCGACCTTCTCTAATAACTTCAGGAACAGTTCTGTTCATAACAAGTATGACTGTATTGCCCTCAGGAGAAGAGTTGTCATAACATACACAGATAAGACCTCCTACAAGCCGCGTTGTAGGCAATGGCCTTTTACAATTACATGTTAAAGGTACTTTCCGATTTATGTTAGTCTAATATAGATTGATTTCAAGATTCCTGAAAAAATATACCCAGCACTACTCTTCTGTCGTTGAGAACTGAAGATTTGTGAATGAGTCACAGTTATTTCAGTCAATGCCCTACTGAGAACTACTGTACGTTAAAGCGTGGTTTTTGAAGTGCTAAACTTCAGTAATCAAGTAGATCTGATTATGAATTTAATTTTCCAATATATTTTATACAGCTAGAAATTACAACATGGTACAAACCACGCAAAACATGTACATTTTTATAATAATATTTTTCTTATATAACATTTAAGTAAGACTGTATAACGATAATCTATTTTCCAAGTAATTTTATAGTTTCCCGAACTTCCCTATGTATATATCTGCAAGCTTGACCTTTCCTTGCAGCATGTGTATGTGAATGGCACAATACAGTAACGTATTCATCAAAGACACATTGACGATTTATATTTTATGATTCGGTGTTCGACAGATTAAAGTGTAAAATGAGGCGCTCAGAATACAAGTGGTGGAAGTCCAAAAATAAAAAAATTGTGACTTTCATCTTTCTAAATGAATAATAAAATGAATATATTATCTAATGGTTTACCTGAACACTGAAACAGATTGCCAGTTTGTCAGAAGACAAGTGAAGCAAGTCCACTTTACTTAACCTATGCTCTTTACTTGCGGTTTGTTCTTTTTTGTTCAGTAATTATTGTTATTTTCATATGTGCGATGAATTGAACAAATTATTTCAGTCAAACTAAATGGAGAGTCAAATGATGTCGGTACCTGATGTAACTGGAAGCAAGTGAGTTAATGAAAACGAAGGTTAAGAAAAAAACAATTAAAGTAATTAGTTATGTATTAGTTACGTTATGGTTATGTTGTACCATGTTTAACTTTGTTTTAAGTAACACCTCAAGTGATAAACTATTGTTATTATGTGTGCATATTATAATATGATTACGGGTAAGCTTTTATGGTGATTATTTTACCTTAATTTGGTAATTAAAATGGTTCAATTTCGTTGAATATTTCGTAAAAAAAAACAAGTAGGCCTAATTTTGCGCATATTTCGCAATCTAAAGAAACTTAAAAAATAATAAAATAATTTTTTTTAATAATTATTGAAATACCCTTTGAAACTAACAAAAACTTGTTTACATCATTAATTAAATTCATAATTCAATTTCATTCCACAGTGAGGGGGTGACGGCACTAGTCTTGATCTCACGAAGGGAAAGAGAAATACCAGTTTTATGTTTGCACTGCTCCCTGGAAGTACCCCTGAACATGTGTACATCGTTGCCAGATGTCACACGCATGTAATGCTGAATGACGAAATATGTAGAAATGTACATGTACCTTTATTTTATAACGAAACAAAATTCACATTTGATTTGGAGAAAGAGTCAGTTTTCGTGCGAATTTCCCATAAAACCTGTTTTCTTTTTGTTGAAACTATTGTGATTTTGAAGTAATTTCGTGAATTTCTGTCATTTTCGCGAAAATTCGTCGATTATTTGACTTTATTTTGGACTTCCATTAAGGGATTTATTTTCCATGCATCAAACTACTCGTAAGTTTTAAACACTTTTTGTATATACCGTTAATACCACAAAATTCCGTTCCTAAATATGATTATTAATAAAACATCATAAAAAGTAACTTACATGAAAACAAAATGAAATATAAACACTTAGGGTGCTATTCATAGACATATCGCTAGTCCGGGCTACGAGCGTGCTAAACAGGATTCATATCATATCATATCATATCATATCATATCATATCATATCATATCATATCATATCATATCATATCATATCATATCATATCATATCATATCATATCATATCATATCGCTGACACTGGTTTATGAATAAGAAAAACGTTAGTTCGCTGATCATCCACCGAAAGCCCGTGCTAAGAATGTCCATGAATACGGCCCATTATGTATTTTTCAGGACATTATTATAATTCAATAATTTCAAGGAAAATTTGTTCCGGGGCCGGGTATCGATCCCGGAACAATTTTTCCTTGAAATTATTCAAATCTGCTTTACAGGGAGCTTTACCTGAAAGACTAGATTTGCATTATTATAATTATTTATAATTAATACTGATAGAAAATAAAATTGTTAAAATTGTACAACAAGTGAAAGTCATAAACAAGTGATTATTTTACTGTACACTGACAATATTGCCGTGTGAAATATTTCAACATTTTCAGCGGACAAGTGAAGCAAGTCCATGGTTTATTTGTCATTATTTAATTTCAACCCTAAATTTTGTTTCAGATATTTATATTCCTATGGTATAGGTGAAATGGTATTTTTTGTTTATAAATAAATGTACATTGGATGAAAAATTGTGTTAGGGGAACTGTCCTAAAATGACATACTCAGGTAAAATAACATACCTTAGGTTTATGCAAATCTGGCTTTCAGGTAGCAGCTCCCTGTAAAGCAGGTTTGAATAATTTCAAGGAAAAATTGTTCCGAATCTGGGCATCGATCTCGGGACCTTTCGTTCGCGCGCTAAGCGAAGGGTCCCGGGATCGATACCCGGCCCCGGAACAATTTTTCCTTGAAATTATTCATACCTTAGGTTTCTCAATACTTGTTCACGAGACAGCATTCCTCTGAACTAGGTTATGTTCGTATATTGGTTACAGAGAACCTCCATAAATTACGTTGATTTTTCGTGAAAAATCTTATATGTATGCTTAAATCTATGAAAATCTTGTTGCCGAAATTTGGAGTGACATTTCCTTGGTGGCATTTTACATAGACTTAAAGAAATCAAACACACACACAGATATATATATATATATATATATATATATATATATATATATATATATATATATATATATATATATATATATGAGGCATGTAAGTACCTTCGTTCTGATTATTTTTAACCTATTTTGTAACCTTCAAATCGATGTGAGCGTTGGCTGTACCTCCATATGTTGGAAGCTACTAGTTAGGCTAAAATGACATACCATCTATGTGGATAAAATGACACACTATGTCATTTTACCCGAATTGAAAGTTTATTCGGTTTTAGGTGAAAAACACGTCCATAGTACATGAATTTGGAATGCTGATTAATCGGCACTATTCCTAGCTGTTCAAAAACCAAAGGAAATTCTTGCAGCTGGAGGAAAGAAGCAGATAGGGATCATAAAATGCGCCAAGCGAGGTCAACAAACAACAGTGATGTCATATGAGTTCTACTGGAAATTTTGTTCTGCCTGCTTTGATATTTGCGATGAAGAAGTCAAACCAAGAACTTTTTTGATGAAGATTCATATGGAACATTAGAACTAGTTAATGAACTGGAATGGATGACCAGGGAGTTGTTTACACGGTGGCTGAAGTGCTGAATATACCAACACATCCGAAAAACAACAAAGTATTTCTTCTGGTTGATGCTCATTTGGACCACAAACATATTGATATGTTGACATATGCCAAAGCTAATGGTTTCATTCTCTCTGCAAATCACGCATCAACTTCACCTCTTAGATGTGAAATTCTTTGGGTTTCTCAAATCGTATCAGAACCAGGAAGGCTCCAAATAGTTGAGGGTTTATCTTAGGAGAGCTGAGTGACCCAATACCAGAATGGCAGTTTATTTTCATTGGCCTACAGGAAAGCAGCAACCAACCACAATATTATTATTTCATTTGCACAAACAAGAATTTGGCCTTTGAATCAACCCTCATATATTTCCTGATCATGTTTTTAGTGCTGCAGGAATAACTGGATGGCCTATCATAAGCAGAAAGCCCAAAACCGGAAACAACAAATGCCGAAGACAATGCCCAACTGGAAGTACCTGCACTAATTCCTATAACTGCAACTGGATCAGCAACAAAGTTAGTATCTTCAACAGCTGAGTCATGTTCTTTGTGATATTCTGAAGAGTACCTACTGTAAATCTTTAAAGGAAACTACATAAAGCTTATTTGTGAGACCATATTACGTATTCCCACTTCTGTTTCATCACAAATTGGGCATCTCTATAGGAAAAGAAGCACAACAGAGCACAAACTTTTACTAGCAGCCCTTACGTTGCTGAGATGAAGGCAAGTGCTGTAGAATCGAAGCGTTTGGAATTATGATGTGCATGTCACCAAGTCAAGAAAAGGCTTCCTTTCGATTAAGAAGTGGACAATGATGATCTGGAATGTAACTCAGTTGATGGTGAAGATATGTCATGCCTTTATTGAAATTACTTATTCTGCCATTCAAGACAAAAAAGACTTGGCTCAACTGTACTAAGTGCAAGGAGACTTGGCTCAATTGTACTAAGTGCAATATATGAGCACACAGCGAGTCTGCTCGTCTTTCCAAGAGAAAAATGTCATTTTCATGCCATATATTCCAGTAAAAATATTCGACATCTCACTTTAAGGTGGGTATGTCATTTTACCCGAGTACTGTCGATAAAATGACATATTGTTACAATTAAAAAAAAAACTGTATAGAGGACACCTAATGCAAAATATACTGCTTTTGACTGTACCATAGTAAAAGCAATATACTGTAATATCTGTAGGTGTAACAAAATCAGTTTCGTCTTGTGATATGCCATTTTAGGACAGTTTCCCCTACTGATTTTTGTATTTGACTTTTTCTAAAACAATGAATATCTCACTAATAGTTTCTGTACACTTGCATCACTTGTATTCTGAGTGCCTCACATATTGTTAACTAACTTTGTTTTGGTACAATTTCTGTTGGGTCATGGTAACGTTGGAGAATGTCCTACAAGATTCAAGATAAAGAGAGAAGGAAAATGTAAGTGTGAAAAGAAGGAACAGTGAGACATGTCCTATTCGAACACTTCTTATTCTGGCGACAGAGACATAAATTAAATTCATATCTGGACCTTAGGGGTGGGGGAGGGAAGGTACATATTCTCTACCTCTTTGCACAAACTATTTTAGAATGCTCGGTCATTTAAAGCCTTTTGAAGTTTATTAATTCTGTTATTAGAGCTTTAGTAGATAAATTCAGTGTACATAACATATATAGAATTTTAGTGTACCGTATCGTAACTGTGTTTCACATCAATGGATCAACATAGTAGCTACATTGAGCTTCAGTGGATAAATTCAGTGATTATAATAATTAAGTAGATCAGTTCAGTGAGTATAGAAATTCAGTAAATTAATTCACTTTATATAGAACTTTAGTAGATAATTCAGTGTACATAATGTAGGGTAAACCATACAGTTATTGGCCACCCTACAGTTATTGGCCACTTGAACTCTGATGTGTTATTATAAGACAGGATGTGCAAATAATTAATTCATATTTTGCCAGGTGGTAGCAGCATGATTTCTTATTTGGTAGTTACTTTAATTTTCAACAACAGAAAGCACTGTGAGATGAAACATACGTTCCCAGGCTTCCGTTTCTTGTGAAATTCTTAAGAACTGTGTTATGGATGATTCGTAATAATTGCTGTTTCTTTCATCTAACATTCATTATTATTTCGATTATGAGGTAAGTACGTCTCTATTTTCACTTAACACTTATAATCGCAATAAAATACAATCCCTAAATTTTGAAAAATTTACTGGCTTATAACTGTTTAATTATAACGCATTTTTCAGTTATTGGCCACCCCGGCCAATAACTGTAATTTTAAGGTAATTTTAAAAATCAATTATTTTCCTTCATTTAACTTATTAAATGCCACTATTTCACTAGTATTTTTATTTTCAGTCAATTAAATGTGTGCATAGTTATTAGCCACGTGGCCAATAACTGTCTTAATGGGTGGCCAATAACTATTATTATTTATTTTATGCTCTGGTTAGGTTATTTTTAAGACTACAAAATGGGCTGACTTAAGCCAGAGGCGATGAAGGCAACATTGGAAGAATTGGAAACTCACTGGAGTTCACTTAAAGTCATTGCTAAAATGTACGGTGTTCCTAAGACAACCTAAAGATCAAAATAAAGAATGCTAAAACGGAAAGGTGATTTGAATCTTATAGCCTAGGAGGAAATTGATAATGAGTGTTCTGAAAATGTCATTTCACATCGAACACTGGATGCAGACAGGGTTGTTTCCGATCTCTGATAATGAATTTGAACCACTTCATGTGCGTGATGAGTCACACGACAGCTGAACTGTGGCGCGGGGTGACAGACCAGTAATGAGTGATCTCATAGTCAGAGTGCACGGCGACTCACAGCAGAAATTACCAAGAAAATCGAGCCTTTTTGGGAGGGGTACATAACAACCCTTTCCAATGCCAAGTATAGTTAAGTGAAACTAAAAGAAGCCTGCAATAAATGAGGTTTCTTATTTCCAACAAAGGCATCTTCTGTGTACTTAATAAGATTGGTAAAGCTCGAATGGAATTAGTTTGTATCATCTCGTGGGGTACGACGACTTGTGATGGGGGGTGGATTTGCATGTTTTTTCCACTCTGGAATTAATCCCATCTGAGCTTTGCCAGACTTATTAAGTATACATAAAATGCCTTTCTTGGAAATAATGAAACCACGTTTTTTGCAGGCTCCTATGATTTTCACGTAACTGTACTTGGCATAGGAAAGAGTTGTTATGTACCACTCCCGGAAAGGTTGGATTTTCTTGGGCATTGCTACTGTGATACACCGTGCACTCTGATTATGAAATCACTCACTACTGGTCTGTCACCTCTCGCCGCAATTCAGCTGTCGGTGTGATTCCTGACGCAAACGATGTCATTCACATTCATTATCCGAGATCGGAAACAACCCTGTACTCAACAAGAAGCTGACAATGTTGACAATTACACCTATTATAAAATGCAAGAGATGGACCCCGGAATCTGACTCTCCATGGCAATTTTTTATATTTTGTATTTTTTGTCGGTTATTTAACGACGCTGTATCAACTACTAGGTTATTTAGCGTCGATGTGATTGGTGATAGCGAGATAGTATTTGACGAGATGAGGCCCAGGATTCGCCATAGATTACCTGGCATTCTCCTTACGGTTGGGGAAAACCTCGGAAAAACTGAACCCACGCCCGGGCGCAATTCTGGATCGGCAGGCAAGTGCCTCAGCCGACTGACCTACGCCAGTGGCCGACTCCCCATGACAATACATCAACAAGTGTGAATGCAGGTTGCAGTAGTCAACATTCTTGTGGTGGAAACATATGTGAGAGCCACCTGCGTAGCTCGGTCGGTTAAGGCGCTTGCCTGCCGAACAGGAGTTGCGCTCGGGCGCGGGTTCGATTCCTGCTTAGGCTGGTTGGGTTTTTTCCAAGGTTATTCCCAACAGTAAGGCAAATGTCAGGTAATCTATGGCGAATCCTAGGCCTCATCTCACCAAATATCATCTCGCTATCACCAATCCCATCGACGCTAAATAACCTCGTAGTTGATACAGCGTCGTTAAATAACCAAGTAAAAAATCATAAGAGAGAAAACTTCTTCCATGCTAAAAAGAGTCAAGAATACAACAATCAGCAAGTTTCTGGTGTGGCCAGAGACACCTAAAAGAGAAGGCAAACATGATATAGAAAGATTGCCGTTTTCGATAACATCATATAGCTACCAGGATATGCACAGAAAGAAACGCAAACAGAAAGTTGTCCAAGAAAATAAAAAAGAAAGGGAAAACGTGAAGTTGCGAAAGAAGGAAAAGAGAAAACACAAATTACAAAACGAACACTCTTCAGAGAATTGCAAAATGAATCAAGTCCAATTTGTGACATTTGCAAGAAGCTTTCAGTGAAATTTGATGTGAAGAATGTAAAAAAGTATTTTATGTAAATTATATTTGACGCAAAAACAGACAACACATTCCTAAAAAAGATGATGATATCTTCCTATGGCACTATTTTCTTATAAAGGAGAAGATTCACGTAACAGTATTGCCTTAATGGTAGTTCGGAGGACGATGATTACCTTGAACTTGACAAACCAGCAACATATAAATAAGGGTCTATACACTAAAGAGACATGTGGATTTATATTTTACATAAAACTGGTATTGGGGCAGTGCAATGCATGTGTAAATAACTAATAGAAATAATAGCGACAGTTTAAAATAATATTTGCAGCCAAAACAAAAATAAATGTCTGTTATAGTTGAAAATTGTGAAGTGGCCAATAACTATGCTGTCAGTGGCCAATAACTGTCAAGAAGTGGCCAATAACTATAATTTCATACATATTAATTTTATTTGGTCACTACTATCACACCGTATTATTGATTCCATTTTTGTAACAATGATTTGAATAAAGGAATAATTGACAATTACAGATACACCAACAGTTCCTTCTTACAATATAATGCATTGAAATCTTCGACATTCAAACACAAAATTTTCCTTAAGTGGCCAATAACTGTATGGTTTACCCTATATAGAATTTTAGTATATCATATCTGTGTATGTAGAACTTCAGTGGATTATCATAGTGTAGCTACATTGAGCTTCACTGGATAAATTTATTGATTATAATAATTCAGCAGATCAGTAAGTAGAAAAATTCTGTAGACCAATTTAGTGTATATAGAACTTTCAATGTATAAAGAACTTAAGCATTTATAGATGTTCTAGTAATTCTCTATAATAGTTTTAGTTACAATTAAGCTTTTTTTTAATTCGTATAGTCACATAGAGTAGTTTATTTCATTAATATGCGTATACATAAAAATTGCTACATATCTTTAACTAAAACCTTAACATGTATTCGGGTGATATAGGGTTACCCATATTGAATAATAAAAAAAAATTAATTCGAAATTTTCTCGGGCTTCCAGCCAAGTCATAAGTTGGTGATCCACCGACGTTTCGAGGATGTTCCTCTTCCTCATCTTCAGGGTTAAATGATATCTGAGGAGAAAAAAAATCGAAAAATCGAAAGAGAATTGGGAGGACAAATTTAAAAGGTACGCAAAACGCGTCCTTGCAAGGGGTTGGGGGCTGTACAAAACTAAATATGTGAGCTCCAAGCCTGTTGGCCTCTGATAGGATAGAATCTTAAATTCGAATGGCTCCAGTTAAGAGCAACAAGGCCACGAGCCAACCTAAAGCAGGTGGCGTAAAGCGGTTGCTAGTTTGCACTAGCCAGACAGGGCCCACCACCTCCTACTTGCGCGTATCGCGTCCCGCGCAGATTACTCCTCCGCCCAGACGTCGGAACCTGCGATCGGCTGGTCTTATACGGACGCCGCCTGTCCTGGTCCCCGTCGCCGAAATTCTTGAGCTTCGTCCCCCTCACACCATCCCAGTCCCTTCTGGACTTTCACGTAGCGGACTGAGAAAGACAGATAGAGTGAAAGCTGATGAAGTGCTGCCGATCCCATCTGGGTCCGGCACACTTCAGGTCATTAAGGCCAAGAAGAAGAAGAAGGCCTCAGCTAACACTCGACAAGGCGGCCTTTGTACCGCCAGTGAGCTCACCAAGGAAGAGAGAGCTGCTCTCTCTACCTTGGAGCAATTAGAGGCGACGACACTTCAAGTCGTGGCCGAGGAGGCAGCACCCCCCGCCGAACCTGAGGCCCCACAGGAGACGGCTGCTGCCCATGAGGTAGATCAGGCAGTTCCCCGCCCCCTTTCCCCAGCTCGTACTCACGTGTCGGAGAGTGAGGACGGGGAAGATGATGTTGAGACGGCCCTCACTAGGCGACGTGGAGATATCCCCCCTCGTTATTATTACGCCAGCCTTCACTGGCTCGCTGGGCTGACTGAACCTTGAGTTCAAGGCCGAATACGAACCGTTGGGTTTATGCTCGTACCGGGCGCGCGGCGGGACGGCCGTGAAAACTGTTTGCGAAAGGGACTACGCAATTCTTTGCAGGTTCCTGACCGAACGGGGAGTAGCGTACAACTTGCTGCGCCCCAAGAACGACAAGCCTCTGCGATTCGTTTTGCGAGGAATAGATATTCACACTGATGAGGAGGACATCCAGGGCGACCTAGAATTCCAAAACATCATCGTCCGGCGAGTGACGAGGATGCACTCATCAAGGACAAAGGCCAAACTCCCAATGGTCATTGTCGATGTGGAGAATTCCCCCGAAACCAGGGATAGGATGAGAGCTTGCGGCAGTGCTGTCTGATGAGGGTAACAATTGAGGACTACGTCCCCAGCAAGCGCCCGCCTCAGTGCAGCAACTGCCAGTGGTATACCACACGCAGGCTAGCAGCAAAGCGCAGCCTATGTGTCGAGCTTGCGCACGCCCCCATAGGACTAAAGATTGTCGCAAGCCGCACGATGTCCCCGCTACGTGCGCACTCTGTGATGGCGCTCACACCGCCAATTACGGAGGGTGTCCTGTAGCACTACAGGTTAGAGATGCCACGGAAGGAACGAGCAGGGCTGCCCGACGGAGGAGGGCAGAGCTCGAGGAACAGCGGACGCTCCAATACGAGTTGCTCCGGCAGCAGCGGGTGGAGCGAGCTGCGAGGCAGCAGCAGCTTTTTCGAGAACAGCAGCAAGACCCTCATCCTCTCGCGCCCCTGTGCAGGAGCCTCATGCGGGGCGACGCACGGAACTCGGGCCGGTCCGCCAACAGCCGCAGCAAACGCAGCAGCAGCAGGCCGACATCCCTTCGCTCTTGGATGTGCCCGTTGCCGCGCGTCTGTGGTCCACCGTGGCAGCGACAGCCCCCAAAACTGCTGCCAATAATGTAGGATCCCTTTCCCAGCGCCCTAAGCGCAACAGGGGCAGCAGAAAAGCCACCAAGGCTACCACAGTAGAGTCCATCTCCGCCCCTGTCCCACCGGCCCAGCAGGAAGCTATTGCAAGCATCTCGAAAGGCCCGACCGTTCAAGGTGCTACCCTCGACCAAGTGCAGCACTTTGCCGAGGCGTTGCAATTAGCAAACCCCAACCTCCCGCTCGCCCCAATCCTAGAAGGATTAACGAGGGTGATAGTTCTCCTTATGGAGAATCCTATGTCTGATCTCCCGGAGATATTTAAGCTCCTAACCTCCCTCGTTTCTCTCAATGGCCAGCCGAAGTGACGGAGTTGCTAGGATGTGTATATGGAACGCCAGGGGTCTTAGACATGATAGACATGAGTTCAGGGCTTTCCTAAACGCTAATAATATAGACGTAGCATTTATAACAGAAACGTTCCTGACACCCCAAGTAAATTTAAGATGTGCGGGGTTTAAAGTCTATAGACAAGATAGAGCGGGTAGAAGAGGCGGAGGTGTAGCGGTGTTCGTTCGTTCTTCGATCGCGCACTGTGAGTATCTCCTTCCCCAGCTAGCGGCATTAGAGACAGTGGCTATTAGAGCCTACATAGGCAGATTCCCCTTTCTGCTTATGGTTGCCTACAGTCCTCCGGGCACACTAAATGAACGCGATTTAGATATAGTGACAAGTCTATCCGATAGAATCGTAGTCGCCGGCGACCTCAACGCGAAGCACGCTAGCTGGAACTGTAGACGCCCCAATCGGCAGGGCGATAGGCTTTTTCTAAATTCTACAGAAAACTGATACGTCGTGATGGCCCCTAGGGAACCCACACACGTACCGGATGCTGCGAATCAACTCCCTGATATTTTGGACATCGCTCTGGTGAAAGGTCACACAACTAGAGCGAGACTAACAACCCTGGATGATCTTCCGTCCGAGCACCTACCGTTGATAATGGAGATCATGCACCCAGTCGAACTCTCCCCAACCGCTGAGAAATTCAGCTACAAGGCGGCAGACTGGGTGTTCTTCCAAGACCAGCTAGCCGCTACGCTTCCACCACTCCCCCCTGAAGTCACTCCGGCAGGGATAGATAGGACAGTTAGCGACCTGACGGAGTGCATAAAGAAGGCAATGGTTGCTGCAATACCGCAACGGTCTTCACAACCGGGACGGATGCAGAGACCTAAAGATCGCCCGCAATAGAGCAAGAACATTGTGGAAGCGTACTAGGTTAGATGAACATAGAATAGAAATGAACCGCTTGCGCAGGCGGATCAGTGAGGCGGTCCACGAAACGGTCGTAGATGCTTGGAAATCCAAGGTTGAGACGATGGACAGCAGAAACATGTCAGATGTCTGGCGTATATCTCGAACTCTGTCCAATCCGTCTCAATCTATTCACCCATTAGTAGTCGGTCCAGATGTCACGGCCTTTACTCCTGAGGAGAAGGCTACGGCACTGTCAGACGTTCTAGAGACCACTTTTCAACCCGTGGAACAAAATTTAAACTTGCCCCATATCAGATCTATTGAGGAATCGGTTCGAGACCTCCTTAGCAGGCATCCGGAAATTGGGATACGACCTACGAACACCCACGAGGTCGCCCATTTCATTCGTCGCCTCGGCCCTCATAAGGCCGCAGGAGCCGACGGTATCCAAGGAATTATATTGCAGCATCTCCCAAGGTCAGCTATGAAGCGCATAGCAGAGATATTTAATAACATCTTGGCTTCCGGTCACTATCCCATTCCCTTGAAAGAGGCTCACGTAGTTCTCTTTCCAAAGCCCGGAAAGGATAAGACGAATCCAAGCAACTATAGGCCTATTAGTCTCCTCAGTTGTCTCAGCAAACTGGCGGAGCGGGTCATACATAGACGCCTCACTGAAGTAGTGTTGCCCCAAATCAGGAACGAGCAGTTCGGTTTCCACCCTGGTCGTTCCACTACACTCCAGGCACTCCGCATGACGGAGGACATTACCTGGGCTATGAGCACGAAGCGTGTAGTAGCTGCAGCTTACCTGGACATCGAGCGAGCATTCGACAAGGTTTGGCATGAGGGACTCCTCGTTAATTTACTAGGCATGAGAGTCCCAGATGGAATGATAAGCCTCATTTCTAACTACCTCCGAGGTCCTACATTCAAAACCCGTGTATGCACTAGTTTCTCCACCCCCCGTGAAATTCACGCAGGAGTCCCACAGGGTTCCATTATCGGGCCCATACTTTTAAATATATTCATTAATGACCTCCCTTTTCGCTATATCCACGGCAGAAGTAGTCATCTGTATATCTATGCAGACGACACTGCCCTCTTGGCGATGGGCAAAACCTATAGATTAGCGTCCCGTAGATTGCAGTCGATCTTAGATCCCCTCCAGCCGTGGTTCCACGACTGGAGAATCAAGGTCAATGTAGAGAAATGTCAGGCCATACTCTTTTCAATAAGAGCGAGGCTCGAAGACATACCACCACCACCCGCACTTTTCGGACGACAAATGCCGCGGATGAACCAAATTAAATATTTAGGGATCATTATGGACTCTTATCTTACCTTCCGAGATCACATCCAATCCCTTCTTCGTAAGGCCAACTGCTGATAGTTAGACACTATCTCATTCTGGCGGCCTTAACTCTTGACAAGCTGGGGGTAGGACTTACCATGTACAAGGCCCTCATTCGCTCTGTCATTACCTATGCCGCACCCACATGGGGGTTTGCGGCAGTGTCCCATCTCCGTAAACTCCAAGTTATCCAAAACCAGGTGATTCGACTCATTACCCATCTCTCCCGAGTCTCCTCGAGAAGAAAGTTCCATGATGAACTAGAGTTGCCAACCATAGACGAGTTCATTGCTCGACTGGCTAGGAACCTGTATGCGGAAGCTCGTGCTAACCCCAACCCGCTCATATCTGGCCTCGGCCAGTATGATCCTAGGTTACGGCGTAGACACCAGACAGGTCCATTAGCTATACTCTTGAGACAGGAGGACAGGGAGGCTGGCGTTACTCCCAGATTTTGGCAGCCACGACTCAACTCCATGACACTCCTTGAATAGTGCAACCGCTTTAAAATGACCTTGTCTTAACTGGGCTAAATAAAATCCCTCCCTAACAATATCTACATTTGTTGATCGATGGAACTATCATAGACCCAATGGGCTAGTATATATCCATCGATTCATAGAGTCATTCTACCTAAGAGCCAACTGGCTAGTCTCTGAAATTGAGACAACTCATCCTGCCTAAGGTTTTTCCATGGTTTTCCTAAGGCGCTGAGACAAATGTCGGGATGAGCCCTAAAAGAAATGGGCCACGGACCTGCAATCATATCCCAATGAATCTCCCTAATTACTCTAAATTAATTAATAATTACATCTCTCCCCTCTCTTCGTAATTGAGTCACCATAAAGCCAAATGGCTGGTCTCTAAATTGAGACGATTGAACAAGGCTCATGACAACAATCACGTTCTACATAACAGCCAAACTGGCTAGTCTCTTATATGAGACAACTCATCCTGCCTAAGGTATTCCGTGGTTTTCCTAAGGCGTAAGATAAATGTCGGGATGAGTCCTATAAGAAATGGGCCACGGACCTATATGCCCTTCCCCATATATATTCCCCTTTCTTGTAAACGACGTATGCCCTAGTTCAGAACCTATAAATGTCTATTAAATGTACGAGGTCACTCAATTAGTCGCAATTTGAAAGGACAGGGACCTCCCAAATTGCAGATTTAGATTTCACGGCACTTCTTCCGACGGCCTTCACATGCCTTGTCATCGAACAACAGACGACAGCGTCTTGCCATCCTACCGGAAAACACCAGCCATCTCCTCCTCGCCCCGTCCCGTGATCACTTGATCACTTGACCCTCAGAGCTCCTTCAGTGGAGCAGCGTAACCCGGAGTGAGAATAATGGCCAACAGGCTTGGAGCTCACATATTTAGTTTTGTACAGCCTCCAATCCCTTGCAAGGACGCGTTTTGCGTGCTTTTTAAATTTGTCCTCCCAATTCTCTTTCGATTTTCGATTTTTTTTTCCCCTCAGATATCATTTAACCCTGAAGATGAGGAAGATGAACATCCTCGAAACGTCGGTGGATCACCAACTTATGACCTGGCTGGAAGCCCGAGAAAATTTCGAATTATCACGTCGCCAGGAAAGCTTCAGTACTTATTTAAAAAATATATATATTCAGTTATCTAAAATTGGGCCTTGGAATTTCAGTTAAGTATAGTAGGGAAAATAAGCGCAATTTCTTTTAATAATATTACGAAGTTCTTACAGACTTCACGTCAATATTAAAGTTCCCTAATGTGATAATGTAAAGGTCTCTCTGCTAACTAAGGAATTGTCGAATTTGATAAACTGATACTATTTTTCCTTCTCGTTTGAAAAATTGATCTTTTATATCTATTATATTTATACAACAGTGCTGATTATGTATTAATATACGTTCTCAAACTAGGATTTGAATTTTTATGAGCCGAAAATGCTTAAAACTAACACAATATATCACCAAGTCAAATTAAATGATCTCAGATTTAAAAAAATATATATTAAAATGTGTTTATAAAATGAAAGCACTGTCCTACCTGATTTCTCTATTTTGTAATTTCTGAAAAAAAAATGAGGAAATTGTGAGATTAAATACACATTACTATTATACATTTATGTAAATAATGTACGATAAAACAAAACAAAAATTTCTACTTCATTTAACATCACAAGAGATCACTATAAATGCAGTCCAATGTTTGTTCCTTATCAGTGCTGACTAAGACTTTTCAAGAACCTTGGGTGCTGACTACTGAATATAAATACTAATTTGAGTGTTAATAATTAACTACGTAGCAGCAGGATAATTGAAATCGTAAAATGATTTCATTACAGTTAATAATAACATGAAAAATATTATTTTAATGTTACGATAGTTTTTGCTTGTGGAGTGCATATTAATTAAGGGGCCGAAATGACTATTCTACACTTTTTAATATCCAAGTTGTAGCACGAATATAAGTAAAAAAAACTATAATGTATATGTTGATAGAGTGTGCATCTTCTGGATAGTGACATATGACTTTAAAAATGATCTAAATATGCGCCAAAGGAAAAAGAAGATCTAAAATCTGAAAATACAAAAAATACGAACATAATCTATATTATGCCCTGAATACTGACTTACAATACTTTTGAAGCAACATAAACATGTACCAGATGAAAGAAAAAATAACCTAAAATTTGAAAATGTAAAACTGCCAAAAACATCTATATTCTCCACATCTATTAAAATAATCTAAATATGTGCCGAAATAAAAAAAAAACACCTAAAATGCTAAAATAATGTATTATATTATAGAGGATTGGAGGTGTTCAATGTGAGTTACTTCAAAGCAGAGTCCATGAATGTGGTGGAAGCATTGCTTCTACTACGCATTTTTTTAGAGAGATTTTTTTTGTACAGATAAAGTAATTAGTAGGTTTTTTCCTTATACTGTGTGACACAGAAGTCAGCTGACAAATGGGAAATATTATTAATTGTAAAACTGAAATAATTATTGTACAAAGTAACATAGTGATGTATTTCCTCCAAGATGTCAGTAATCTGAATCAACTTTTCCATTTGTACTGTTAGGGTGGCAGTACATATTTTCCTTTTGTACCGCTAGAATTCTCCACCTTTTGTCTCCTTATCAGTTTTCCTGAATTAGTTTCTGTGGAAAACGCAATATGAATACAGTACATAAATTGAAATAGGCTATGGTAAGGTAAACAATAGTTAGTTTGAGTTTTGTTTCGTTTATTGTTTGAAGCTGCTCTATGGAGACAATCACAGGACAAGAGAAGCTACAGGCGAGTTTCGTCATCGTCATCCTAACATTCCAAAACCATTATATCAAAATGTAGCCAAATTATTGCATAAATTTGAAACAACTTTCAGTGAACTCGACAAGAAACGAATAATATTGGTCGTCCCAAATCTGCCACTGACGGACAACATTCAATCTAGATGTGATTTCAAAGATGGCACCGAATCCTAAAAGATCAGTGCGCTATGTGGCTCGAGAAAGTGATATCAGTAGAGAGAATCTGTTAGCAGAATATTGAAATCTGCACGTTTTCATGCCTACAAATTACAGCATTTACACACAATACAAGAAGAGCATCCACTCAAGAGGCGAACATACTGCAACTGGATCACACAGCCTTTGCGTAGTACTGATCGATCCTTCCTTCAGCATGTTCTGTTCAGTGACGAATGCTTATTCTTTCTGGATGGGCCGCTCATATACAAAATGCACGACAATGATCCAAAGAAAACTCAAGTTGGATGCGTGAAGCTAACAACTCTGGTGCTCCAAAAGTTATGGTAATATGATTGTGGGACCATATTTCTTTCATGGAAATGTAAACCAACACACATATGGGAAATTGCTGGACAGCACTGTAATGGAGTTACTAAATGATTATCCACTGAACAAACAGATAAGAATGTGGTTTCAACAAGATAGGGGCATGGCACATTATGCTTAACAGTTCGCCAGCAACTAAATGAGATGTTCGGTGTGCACTGGGTTGAAGAGGTGGACCTCAGTCACCAGAACCCATACCCCTTGATTTCTTTATAGGGAATTTGTGAAACAGCACGTTTTTCAAACAGAGTCTACATCTATAGATGACTCGAAACAAAGGAGAATCACCTACGTTATCCAGTACACTCCACCTACAACACATTCAAGCGTGACAAAAGGATGTCAGGATCGAGTGTGAGACACTGTATTCAACTAAATGGAGGATATTTTGAACATTTGCGGTAGTGAGCATACTGTATACAATTGTATTTCCTATTAGAATAATGTTTCCCATTTATCAACTGACTTCTGTGTCACACGGTATTTTGTTATATCGTATTTATACAATTTTTTAACTCGGGATAAATTTGAACTTGCGGGTGATGTGAGATGTTAGCCTGCTTACCACAATGGTTTGTTGGGAAAAAAGGGAGACAGATACATAAGCATTATGCTTTCTCTCTTTCAGAGTATGTAATCTGCCAGTGGCTTCCAGCCTCGTTTCTCCGCTATACTGACAACAAGAACCAGCCAGCAGCACGTACTACTATTTGTAACGCATATTCTGTAGTGTTTGAAAATCTAAACCACTACAGTGTTATTGATATGATATTATATGATATGATATAATATGATATGATATGACATGATATATAATATGATACGATACGATATGATATGATACGATATGATATGATATGATATGATATGATATGATATGATATGATATGATATGATATGATATGATATGATATGATATGATATGATATGATATGGCATATATCATATGATAAGATGTCATGTGATGTGATGTATTAGATGTCAACATTTACATCCATATAATGTGGACCTCACAATTTTGTATCCGGTGCCACAATTACATTCATTACAGATATACCTTTTGTAGAATCATACCTCTCGCTTACATTCCCTCATTATTGTATCCTCCTTTTTCCCTTACACTCATTCACTATTTACTATAATATTTTACTTTTGTTCCGATCTAAATTGATTCAAAACCTAACGACTTAATTTAGATAATTAAAAATTGACACTTTTACAACTCCTTTCTTGATTTCCAGTTCACTTATATCGCACACACTCTCTTTCTAGTGATACTTGTTGTTAATCCTTACTACGCCATTATCTAATCGGATCGTTATTATGTCTATTTCTCAAGTACATTATATTTTCTATCGCACTTATTTTCTTCATGCTATGATGCTTCACTATCCTGGCTAGCCTCCGCCAACATCCTCCTCGCCTATTTTCGTTACCTCTATCTTCTCACTTATCTTCCTACTAAACTTCTCAAATGTATTATTCAATCTACTTACTATATCCTCAATCATCACTGGACCAGACACATCCACTTGACCCACTTCTGTCATAAACCCGTCTTTTTCTTTTCTCTTTACTTCTCCCCATGTTTTAAAATATTAAAATAGGCTCTATAAATATATATAGGCCTATTTTTTTTTACTTTATATGCACAGAGGAAGAGGACAGCAACGTTACAATTAAGACATGGAAAACTAAACTTATATATCTAAATGTAATTGAGGAGTCGGCTGGAAGAAGGACATAATTCGAACTACGGTGTTTATCCGTAAAATGCTGTATGCGTTCTTTGGCGGCGTTTCTACCAACCACCATAATCTTATGCCTCTACACCCAATAGATTTCAATAGGGAGGTATTATTGAATTACGTTCGTCTTCCATCTCACTACTGTGGTTCGAGGACCGGCGAAGGTAATTGCAAGGATGTTCGAGTTGTGTGACGAATGTTCTGAGCTATTCTATTTTTTGCCTAATGGAAGCGAATACTCGTATAACCTTCCTGATGTTGAAAGTGTCAGTGAAAATAAATAACATAGGGAAAGTAGAAAACGGAAACGGTTTAACAAATTATGAAAGAATAATCTAGCAAGCGACGACGAAATTATGGAAAAGCTTACACAAATAGGTCTGGAAAATGGTGAAGGAAATACAGTATTACTATTTATGTTTGTCAATGGATGATGAATATAAGGTACTAATAATATAGGCGTAAGCAGTGCAATAAAATGTTAGATCCAGGCTAGCAGTCAGTCATTTAGGAATGACCATATTTCTGACAGGTTAGCAGCAAAACATTTAAGCCAGTTACTGCCAGAAGAAATGTGAGATGTGTACTGAGGAACAAGCCATTTTCAATTGAGGATTTTGGGAAACTGGAATACATTTCTTATGGGATATTTGAAGAGGAGGACCATTAAGCAACGTCAAACAACTGTAAAACCACAGCACCAAGAATGTTCTAGGATATACAGTATCATGACTGAGAAGAATTTTTATGCAAGTACTTTATTCTGTCATTGTTTAAAATATGTAAGAAACGAGTGATAACTGTACCAAATAGTGAAACTAGGTGATACTGTAATGACAGATATGAGAGGCAAACACTCCACTAGGCCTCACAAGATTCTAGATGTTGTTTATGTTAGGTTATTAGATCACTTAAAGTGGAATAGTGTTTGTAAGCCTATACAGTAATCTAGGTACTTTCAGTTAAAATGATAATGTGAAATAAGTAGGATTAATTATTTTAAATTTTGTGATAACAATTTAGTAAACGTACATCATATATATTTTTTTTGTAGAATATACATTGTAATTATCTTCATTATTGTAGTATAGACCTATATCTAACCTCTCCTATAGAAATATAGAAAAGTTAATAATATTGAAGTATGTTTAACCCTCTTCTATGGAAGAAGGCGTAATTAAAAAAATTGAATGCCTCGTTTTCGTACAATATTTAAACATTAACCATGGAACTCATTGTAATCACAAGAGAATGTATTACCCTACAATATATAGTGTCATATTCCAGCAAAAGATGCAGGGTACAGGTAGTTTTTGTTGATTATCTCAAAACTGTGTTTTCTGAATTACGCCCTTCTAACAGTCAACCTCACAATTATGCAAATTTGATTTCATTTTAGAGACTTTAAATGAGGACAACAGTGTTAGATTTAAAATATAGGAAGCTAAAATGATAAATCTAAATTTAACTACGTAAATTTTATTTTACGTATTTTAGGTATCTTATTGTTAGTGGATAACAACAATTTCTGAATTAAAAAAGAAGGCAGGTGATTAGTAAAATCTCTATAATTGTGTTGAATGTGGCTACTAAAGGTCACTAGTAATATCTTGGATAAAACACATATGCGTATATTTACGATGATAATGGAACTTTGTTTATTTTTCCAATAATTATAGGGTAAACCATACAGTTATTTTCCACTTGAACTTTGATATGTTATTATAAGACAGGATGTGTAAATAATTAATTAATATTTTGTCAGATGGTAGCAGCATGTTTTCTTATTTGGTAGTTATTTTAATTTTCAACAACAGATAGCACTGTGAGATGAAAGAGATGTTTCTGCAAAACATACGTTCCCAGGCTTTGGTTTCTTGTGAAATTCTTAAGAACTGTGTTGTGGGTGAGTCGTAATAATTGCTGTTTCTTTTAACTGGTATTCATTATTATTCCAATTATGAGGTAAGTATATCTCTATTTTCACTTTACACTTATAAAACGCAATCAAATACAATCCCTAAATTTTGAAAATTTACTGGCTAATAACTGTTTAATTATAACGCATTTTTCAGTTATTGGCCAAACCAGCCAATAACTGTAATTTTAAAATAATTTAAAAAATCAATTATTTTCCTTCATTTAACTTATTAAATGCCACTATTTCACTAGTATTTTTATTTTGAGTCCATTAAATGTGTATATAGCTATTAGCCACGTGGCCAATAACCGTCTTAATGGGTGGCCAATAACTATTCTTATTTATTTTATACCCTGATTAAGTTATTTTTAAGATTCCAAGATAAGCCAAAGGCAATGAAGGTAACATTGGAAGAATTGGAAACTCACAGGACTTCACTTAGAGTAATTGTCAAAAAAGTACGGTATTCCTAAGGCAACCGTAAAAATCAAAATAAAGAATGCTAAAACGGAAAGGTAATTTGAATCTTATAGCTTAGGAGAAAATTGATAATGAGTGTTCTGAAAATGTCATTTCATATCGAACACTGGATGCACACAAATCTACAGGGTTGTTTCCGATTTCTGATAATGAATTTGAACGACATCATGTGCGTCAGGAGTCACACAACAGCTGAAATGTGGCGCGACATGACAAACCAGTAGTGAGTGATCTCATAGAGTGCACGGCAACTCACAGTAGAAATTCCAAAGAAAATCGAGCCTTTTTGGGAGGGATACATAACAACTCTTTCCGATGCCAAGTACAGTTAAGTGAAAACAAAAGAAACCTGAAATACACGAGATTTCGTTATTTCCAAGAAAGGCATCTTCTGTGTACTTAATAAGATTCGTAAAGCTCGAATGGAATTAATTTGGTATCATCTCGTGGGTTGCGGCGACTTGTGACGGGGGGTGGATTTGCTTGCTTTTTCCACTCTGGAATTAATCCCATCCGAGCTTTGCCAGTCTTATTAACTACACATAAGATGTCTTTCTTGGAAATAATGAAACCACGTTTTTTGCAGGCTCCTATGATTTTCATGTAACTGTACTTGGCATCGGAAAGAGTTGTTATGTACATCTCCCAGAAAGGTTAAATTTTCTTGGGCATTGCTACTGTGATACACCGTGCAATCTGATTATGAAATCACTCACTAGTGGTCTGTCACCTCTCGCTGCAATTCAGCTGTCGGTGTGATTCCTGACTCACATGACGTCATTCAAATTCGTTATCAGAGATCGGAAACAACCCTGTACTAAACAAGAAGTTTTGGCTGACAATATTGACAATTACACCTATTATAAAATGAAAAAGATGAACCCCAGAATCTGACTCTCCATGACAATTTTTTATATTTTGTATTTTTATTGGCTATTTAACAACGCTGTATCAACTACTAGGTTATTCAGCGTCGATGTGATTGGTGATAGCGAGCTAGTATTTGACGAGATGAGTCCCAGGATTCGCCATAGTTTACCTCACTTTCTCTTTACAGTTGGGGAAAACCTCGGAAAAACTGAACCAAATGATCATCTCAAGCGGTACGAACCCATCCCAGGGCACAAGTCTGGATCGGCAGGCAAGTGCCTCAGCCGACTGGACTACGCCAGTGGCCGACTCCCCATGACAATACTGTACATCAACAAGGGTGAATGCAGGTTGCAGTAGTCAACTTTCTGGTTGTGGTAACATATGTAAGTGAGAGCCACTGGCGTAGCTCGGTCAGTTAAGACGCTTGCCTGCCGATCTGGAGTTGCGTTCGGGCGCGGGTTCGATTCCTGGTTGGGTTCTTTCCGAGGTCTTTCCCAACCGTAAGACAAATGTCAGGTAATCTATGGCGAATCCTCGGCCTCATCTCGCCAAATATCATCTCGCTATCACCAATTCCATCGACGCTAAATAACCTCGTAGTTGATAGAGTGTCGTTAAAGAACCAAAAAAAAAAAACATAAGTGAGAAAACATCTTCCATGCTCAAAAGAGTCAAGAATACATCAATCGGCAAGTTTCTGGTGTGGCCAGAGACACCTAAAAGAGAAGGCAAACATGATATAGAAAGATTGCCGATTTCGATAATATCACAGAGGTAGCAGGATATGCACAGAAAGAAGCGCCAACAGAAAGTTATCCAAGAAAAGAAAAAAGAAAGAGAAAACTTGAAGTTGCGAAAGAAAGAAAAGAGAAAACACAAATGACAAAACGAACACTCTTCAGAGAATTGCAAAATGAATAAAGTCCAATTTGTGACATTTGCAAGAAGCTTTCAGTGAAATTTGATGTGAAGATTGTAAAAAAGTATTTTATGTAAATTATATTTCACGTAAACACAGACAACACATTCCTGAAAAAGATGGTGATATCTCCCTATGTCACTCATTTTTATAAAGGAGAAGATTCACATAACAGTATGGACCTTAAGGGTAGTTCGGAGGATGATGATTACCTTGAAGAACTTGATAAACTAGTAACATATAAATAAGGATCTATACAGTAAAGAGACATGTGGATTTATATTTTACATAAAAGTGGTATTAGGGCAGTGCAATGCATGCGTAAATAACTAATAGAAATAATAGCGACAGTTTAAAATAATATTTGCAGCCAAAACAAAAATAAATGTCTGTTATAATTGATAATTTTGAAGTGGCCAATAACTATACAGTCAGTGGCCAATAACTGTCAAGAAGTGGCCAATAACTATAATTTCATACATATTAATTTTATTTGGTCACTAGTATCACACCGTATTATTGATTCCATTTTTGTAACAGTGATTTGAATAAAGAAATAACTGACGATTACAGATGCACCAACAGTTCCTTCTTACAATATAATACATTGAAATCCTCGACTTTCAAACATAAAATTTTCCTTAAGTGGCCAATAAATGTATGGTTTACCCTATGTTGCGAGTTACATCGGCCCACCGCTGCTAAGGAGCAATGATATGTTGCGGGTTGCTAAGGAACAAGAGGCACGTAGAGTTTTGAAGAAATGGTAATAGACATTCGCCCACTTAAACGTTTCGTGTCAATACAGAAAACTAATGTAGCTAATCGACGATGTATGCAATGGAGGGGGAAAGAAACTGGCCACCCTACCCTATTATCTCCTGGCCTAGTTGCCTCATAAGGAGTGCTTTTTGGTATCACTTGTGAGGTTCAGATCTGTCTTCGGACATTTGACTAAACAATAACAGAAAACTAAAAATAAAATTGCTGGATTTCCCTAAATTTAATTAAATTATTAATAAACATAAATGAAAATGTTAAAAATGTACATATTTTATAAAAATAATGAAAACATAAAAAATTCATTGATATTACATTGCATTTAGGTAACCTAGTAAGGTAAGTATTACTACATGTAACCTTTAAATTAAATGGATATTGTAATGAATATTTAGTGATATAATTTGAAAATAAAAGACCGTTATGTAACTTTTAAACAAACGATTTGAAAATTTTTACTTTTTGAAACATCTTTAATAATTCTTAATTGTAGGTGCAAAATTATATCATTATTTTAATAAATTTTTAAGAATATTTATTCATTTATAATTGGCGATACAGACCATTTAGGGCTAGGACCTCCTCCAATATTTGTAGTCATTCTGTCCTGTCTCTATCAGTCTCCTCCACCTCCTAATGCCAATCTTCCTTAAATCATTCTCCACATCTTGCAACCACTTAAGCCTGGGTCTTCCTCTTCGTCTTAAGAATATTTATTATTATTAAATTAATATTAAACAATTGCAACATCAGGCCTTTTACACGAGGTGATTGCTTTTACGTCCCGGGGTAGTCAGGCGGTGCATTAAAACATGCTTCTCTGGTAACAGTGTTACCAAACATCCGTTACTTAAAGTGATTTATTAATAATAATCAAACTATTATGATACTGTTACATCGTAAATGCAACAGAAACATTATGCAAAATTGTTTGTTGGAACTAAGAATGTATTATAATTTGAGGCGTTTATGAAATGTGTGTTTCTGAATGTGTTTTAAAAATAATGGAATCAAATTTTATCTTGTAAAATAATTACCTATTTCTGGAAAATCTAAGAGCAAAGGAACAAAATGATAGAGAAATTTTCCATTCACAATATGTTCAGGATTCGTCCCTTAAGAGGACTGTAATTTAACACCTTCCATCCTCTATATTTTACGTGTTTATGATGTAGGGACTACAAAATATAATTTGTAAACACACGAGCACTGTCTCTGACTGAAAGGAAAAAGGAATGACATGTCGAAATCCGAATTCTGGTAAGACAAGAGACTTCATATGGAGTGAAATATTTTATTTGGACACAGGTGAATAAAAACATATTTCAGATTTAAAAAAAGTATCAGTGAATAAGGAAATCGTACCTTAATTTACTGGACTAATCTTGAAGTATATCTACAATAATCATTCTAATATGTACTGCACTTTTCCTAGGCAACTTTACCACGCAGTTAAATTCTTTCTTACTAGGACATACCTCATACAAATCAGATTATACATTCTATGGCTTATGTAATAACATTGTTGGTCACTAGAATAACATAACCATTTTGTGAAAGATACCTAACATAATTCGGAAGTACCTGTATTTCACAACTACATGTCTGCTGTGTTCTTGGAAACATCGTAAAATTGAACAAGAAACACAATTTTGCAAACATTTGATTTCTGTCAGTCTTCTTTCAATGTGGTAATAATATATCACAAGTTGAGGGTTTTGCTTGTAGTTCACTTTATGTCTAAAAATACTGGAAAAGATAAAATCTTACTTCAAGAAAAATTGCAGTACGAACTTACGTAACAATTTACCACTGCCTTAAGTCCCGCATAGTTCAGTGACCATCAATTAACCGTAACAAATTTGTACATTTCTGAATTTGTGGTTAGAGTGACCAGATGAGATTTTGGGATTATGTCCCACTGACCCAAAAAGGGCATTTTTAATGCATTTTGTTTGTTTATAATCCAATAAAATTGTAAAGAATTGCCGCTTCACTACGGAATGTTTTAGTTTTCTGTAAAACAATGTAAACTAAATAATAAAATTAAAAGGCTCACAATATCCATATTGTGAAAGAGAAATAGATAGAATCTTACGAATATTTTATTTGATAATTTTTTATTGTTAAACACTGTTTAATGTAAAGTAGAAAATTATTATTATAGCTACTGCAATAATAAATTATACATATTTATGAAAATATATCTGAAAAGGTTACCGAATATAATTCTATTATTGGAGAATTGAAATCGAAATCCTTGTATTGATACTGTTACATATAGATACGTACACGTACTTTGTTTTTTACGACTTCATTATTATGTGTGCCAAAATTAACAATAAAATGTTTCGTTCTTTAAATGACTGAAATAAAAACTCTGGAAATTCTATGTATGCAGATATTAACATACTGAATGCAGGCGGCCTTAGAAACAATTCGTCACAAGTATTAAAAGTCTTATTATTTAAGGATAGACATGTTTAATTGCTTTCTGTAATTATCCCACTAATTGTAGGACTTGAGTCTTGAGCGTTGTGAAGAATGACACCGCAGAAACAAAATGTACGAAAACAATAATTTATACGAGCTACAACATAGATACTTGTTAATCAGGATTTTTAAAGAACATTTTTAAGTGTGCATAAATTATGAATCATGTTGTAGCATGATTTTTAGTAAGTTACATAACGATGCTGTATCAGCAATTAGGTTAGGTCTATTTAGCACCGATGGAATTGGTGATACCGAGATGGTATTTGAAGAGATGAAACCGAAGATTCGCTATGGGACTACATGATATTTTCCTTACAGTTTGGGAAAAGCTCTGAATAAAACTCAACAAAAGCCAAGCGAGAATCGAACCCACGTCTGAGAGGAGTTCTGGATCAGAAGGCAAACGCGTTACCGCGTGAGCTACGTCGGTGGCTAGCATGATGATGTAATGAAAAAAAAGTGTTAGCCTGCTATTTTACTGTCCCATACCAGCAGTAAATACCCTAAAATACGAGTTTCGTGAAGCATAGTGCCAGTAGAAAGAGACAAAGACGATATTTAACTAAACATTCTTGTGTGTAACTGTTTTAATGTTTAACTCCGAAGGAACGAGTAGTTACCAAATTATTAATTTATTATATTCACTTTCGATTTTATAACTGTTGCGTACCATGACCACCTCTGCAGTCTTATAGAATTTTGACAATATTTGTCTCTATGGCAAGAAACTTGCGGTTGAGAACCTATCTCAATTTAACTTTCTTTAGTTTGTGAAATTTAAAGAAATAGGTTATTCAGAGTATGATCTTCCACCTCCACAGTCTACCAATATACCAATATTATTATTATTTTTTTTTGCATTTTTATTAGAACAAAACTATTCTTTAAATGTTATGAAATGTCACCTTATTACAAGAAATGTAAAATATTTACAGCAGTGGAGTGAATGTAACATTACATCTTAGATGGGTAGTGTAGAAATAAGAACTGCCCCAACTACAAACTACGAAAGCTCAAGATAGTTGGGAGCAAATGTGGATATACAACTCCATCATTTAATAATCTCAGCGTTGTTATCTGAATAGAGTTGAAATGAACGTAGAGAAAAGTTAGATTAATCCTGAGTACTTCATTCACAACATCTCAAACCTACCTATTTAAGATCAAAAGGACGGAGAAATTAATCAGCCCTAAAATCTCATTTTCACAATAATCCCTTTGGAGGTATCTTCTGTCTTTGATTATGATACCAAACAACTGATACTCAAAGAATTACATTCTTACATTACAAGCCAGGCAGTTTTTTATTATAATATACAAAGAATACACTTGCAATTCTGGCATCAGCTCTATCCTGTGCTTTAGTCCTGTAGAGTGCAGTGGTCCACCAGTAACCGCACTAGATTCGTCAAAACTCTTCATTATCTTTTTAAATTTATAAGTAACCGAGGCAATTATGATTCTAAGAAAGGATTGAGTGCATCCCAAATTAAACATATGGTCACTCTACCTCTTTCATATCACTTTGTTCACTCTGTATTTATTCTTTACACTTTCCACAATTCTCTGAAGTTAATATTTTCTCCTTCTTCACAACGGTTCATTCTCGCAGCTAAAATTATCCTGTCCTTACCAAACGAAACGTTGTACAGAATGGTTTACTATGCATATCGTACCATTAAGTACGCTTGTAAAGACTAGGATAAGGGATTATCAAGATTTTAAAACGGGAAACCGCAGAAGTCTATGTAGAGAATGTTGCTCGTCCTACTTGCCGTGCTCATGGGATGGACTGGCGTTCAGACTGGCGCAGCTATCCATGTCGCAGTCTTCTATATCACAGCTAGGCGTCCGCCCAAGTTCGCAGTCGCACTTGTAGGAGTTATCACAGTTGTTGTTGTTGGCAGTGTCGGCCGACATTTGCAGCATGCAGTTGCTGCATTTCTGTTTGTGTATCGCATCTGGAACATACAACTCATGAAAGTCAACCAACACCATGGCACAGCCTGGAGATTCAGGCTCAAATCGTGTTGAATTTGGCTCGGATTTCTATGATCTAAAAACTCTGCAAACATGCATGAATTTATGCTCTAAAAATATCAAAATCTGACATACAAACTTGGAAATATGACGAAAAGAAATTAAATGTTGCCCAAAAATTACTTCGAAAACTCTAATTCAACATTCAACAACTTTTTTATAAAATGACATAGTAAAAGTGTTTTAATGAATATAGTAAAAGTCCAATATAGCGCGGTTGTTGGAGGATACACTATACCCGCGCGTTATAGCTGAGCCGCGATATATCGGAAATGATCATAGTCCATTTGTTAAAGGAATGACAAGTCACGTGGAGATGGATAAAGCCGGTAATTTAATGCACTATAACCACAGTCTACTATATACAGTCGCGAAGCTTGAGGTGTTTTTTTGCAAATCTCGTGATAAAGCGCTCCAAGCGGTTAGCAACTAGAAACAATAGACTGTCCATGGTCGACTTTGGACTGTGTCGTATTTCTATCGAGTGCTAGCTCGTTGCGTATTTCACATTGATGCTTGTGAAATGTTCGTTATTGGTTATAATGAAAATGTTAATGGCTAAAATATAATAATTGGAATAATAATATGGGAGAAGGAGGAGACGTTTGTAGTGCTATAAATTGTAGCAACAGTAAGAGAAAGAGGCCAGAGTTATCCTTTTTCCGATTTCCGAAAGATTCATAAAGGTTCCTGGGTTTCCACAAGAATGCTGTGCAGAAACAAAACTGTTAATTTGAAGTTCTTTGTGACTGTTAGAATACATTATATCCTTAAATTTCACAATGAAACGTTTCAGTCTAACCGAAAGGACATTAGATAACTGTTAAAGTTCTGTCACTTAGGCTGCTAAATTTCCAGAGAAATAAAGGTTAGGTCTACTTTTTTTGTCAGATGATATATTTTTAATTGTAGCTATTAATTTTGTTATTATTTTTATGTGTTATTTAGTAAAGACGTAGAAAAATTAAGTTTATTTTAATGAAATTTATTGATCACGTTTTATTTTCAATTCTGGTGGGATTATTATTGCTTAGACCTACTTTTTCCTTCAAAGGATGTGTTTTTAATTATGGCTGTTAATTTTGTTGTTATTTTTATTTGTTGCTTTACTAGAGACGTAGAAAAAGTCTGTTACAATAAAATTTATTGATCACGTTTTATTTCCAATTCTGGTGTGATTATTATTTCTTAACCTCATCCCACTTTGTTAACTACGTAAGCCTACACTACAAGTACCGGTACACGTAAGCTACTCCATTAATTCATATTTCCATTATTATTGTTGTAAAGAGAAATGCAAATTAATATTTACTGGTTTCATAGTTAATTATCGCTATAATCTTGAATGAGTGAAGCTATTACAGTAAATTTCAGTTCGTTTTGAACAAACAAAAATTATATTAACTTATTTCTTGCAGGTATATTCGAGTTTATGGTGGAATTTAATATACTTCATTAAAATAATAAATTAACTTTATGCATTTAATATTTCAATAATTGAAGGAAGGTTTTAATTTTTCCAAAAGAACACGACAACGAAAGTGTAACATATTTTGTCGGCTGCTAGGAGAGATCTGCGATGATGAGGCGATAGTAGCTATCCTAGTGGTGGGCAACTACCCATGTTTGCATTTTTACTACATATTGAGCTTCGCGACTGTATATAGTAGACTGTGCTATAACGCTATATATTAATTTAAATAATGTAATACGTAGCCTACTGTAATATAAACTAAATACTCATCAGTTATGTAGTTTACTCCATAAAATTTGTTATTGTATTGTTTTTAGAAATAGTTCACTTCACTGTGTATAAACTATCTTTACTAAAAAACATTTCGTAAGTTTTGTTTTGCAGACTAAATCATTGCGTCTTTCCTCCGTGTACTGTTTTATATTAGCAAGATGGAGGAAACGAGCACTGTTTGGTTCACTTTGCGTTTCCAACTAAGACAATACTGCCCGTGTCTCACGTCCTGATCCGAGAGTTCCCTACTGCTTATAACCACACCTCTTAGGTCTGCTCGGACCAGCACGACAGCTGCAGTACATTATTTAGATATCACTTCAGTAACACTTGGAATATTCTCTTTCTCTTCTACAACATTTTCATTACCGCCATCTTCATCTTCGTTTTCTTCATTTTTACCACCATTTTCATTTCGTACAACATTTATGATATCTTCACCTTCTACTTGTACCTTTTGGAATGCCGCATTCCCGCTACAAGTTTGTCTGTCTTTTTCCGCTTTTTACACGGTCAATTATTATATTTTAAGCTTTTCACTCACTGGATATGCTTTTCGTTTTTGCGACATTACTATATTTAACATTTAATTAAATTAAGACACAGAACGTGTGACATAGACTAACACTGAACAACTTAACACTCAGAACATGTGACACAGACTAAAACACGGTACAGTATAACTTTTACTTTACAAGATTTCAGAAAACCAAAATAAAAATGTATTCATGACTTGTTAAGGCACAAATTGTTTCCCGTTATGCCTGCAAAATCCCTTGGAATGCAGTTTCACAACCCCGAGAAAAAGGTCATTGTCCACTATGGGCTGTGCCTATACCTGTTGATGCAAGACGTTTAATACCAGTATACTTATATTTTAAAATAGAATTAATTAATTATAATACTTTTGTAATTATATTTTTTGTAGCCAATCAGAAGTAACTTAAAACAAATTCTGTGCATTGTTGATTCATCGCTTGCCTGTTAGCAGTTAGTTGTTTAAAATCCTTCTTATGTGGTACACGCTAGTAGTAGTTCATGTCTCTGTTAGTGTCCATTATAAATAATGGAAAACTGGCTTTGATCCGGATCTTTGAAAAGAAAGGAACATAATGATACGTTTCATTTAGGCAGTGCTAATAGTTCAGAAGCTATGTGTGAAGAAATATATTAATTACTGTGTCATTAAAGAAATATCTAGTCCCAATGGTAGTTATTCAAATAAAAAATACTTTCGTAAATATGACAAGAGTTATTTGGAACGTTGATTTACTTGGTGTGGCAATGAGAGTGGACCAAAACCTTGGTGCGTTGTTTGTTACGAAGTGCTTTCCAACAAGTGTATGAAACCCGCGAAATTGAAACGGCACATAGAGACGAAACATGCAAGTATAAAAAGTAAACCTGTGGGATTTTAAAATAGAAGTATAACATTTCTTATATCGTCATCTGGAAAAACAAATAAAAAAAATTAATGTAGAAACATGCCCGATTTTCAACAAGTAAAGATGCAATTTGGCACGTTTTATTGGTGTACGACATACAGTACGAGCACATTTCAATGTCCAGACTGGGTGTCTGCAAAACTATTAAGAAAGTTATCAATACATGAAAAGATTTGGTACTTTGGTCCTCTGTTATGAATTCGGGTGGTTCCTGGCTGGATTATAGGCTTGACACCAGATATGCAGGGAAAAGATGGCGAGAAACGCCACGTTCATAGTTTGTTGTTGAAAGTAGAATGGGAAGTGGGTAGACGGGTGGGGTAAGAAATTTCATAAAATATTAGTACTGGGAGAAAAAGTGAAAGACGATTGCCATGTGTCATTTCCAAACTCTGAGATTTTCAGCTATAGTGTGATATGCAATTCGTTTGAATTTTATTTTTTCTTCTGTCTTTTTTGAAGGCCCACAAGAACAGAACTCGAGGACCACAGGTGATCTACGGACCATAGTTTGAGAAACGCTGCTCTATGCGGTATTATCTTTTCATTCATCTTTTTTTTAAGATTGATTTCCACTAAATGTATTATACATTTTATATTTTTTATTGGGGGACATAATTTCCCGCGTTAAATAGGACCATGCTATATCGGGCTTTTACTGTATTAACTCCTTCAAGGTGGACTCAGTCAGTATAGCATAAACTATGTACCTTACTAAGAACCTCCGGAAAGTATGAACATTAATTTACTTATGTGAAAGAATGTTCGATGAAACCATCATCTCACAAAGATCCTTAGAAAACTTCTGGCTGATTTCTCAAAAAGCATGCGCTGTGCTGTATGTTTCTGCAGCGAATTGTATATCTAGACAGCTTTTGTATTTAGTATCGCAATGTTGTTGGATTATAGAACGTTCTGAGTTGTAATTTTTACTTCACAAATTTTGCAAAACAACATTTTCTCATCAGTACTAAAATATTTCTCACCAAATTATTTCACAAACACACGCAGTTTCGCAATATCAGACCACTTCACTTTAAGTATCATAAAACCAGACTCATATGCAGCACAACCGAATTCACACTTCGCAGTAGAGAAGACGATCCTTATGTTTGTTTTGAGGCTCACATTTTACGAACGTGCCACTCTCTCTTGTCATCATTCCAGTGTGCTAGTACCAAACTTAGCCAGAGTTGTCGCCACAGGCGGACTTATAGGGGAGGGGGGCATGGGGGACACTGCCCCCAAACTTTTCTATTAACGTAAAAAATATTGAATTCAAGAGATCTATTTTGCTTTTGTTTACGATTAAGTTTCTGTGCTTAAATTTATGAATTAATGTCTTTCGATTATGTGTCTGGGCTATAATATTTATTTTAAATTTCTGAAAGTATAAGAATTTCTATACCTTATTTGAGAAATGGAAGTACTGTAATGTTTCTTTTGTAATAGCCTGTACTCATGTGTTAGAAGTCTGAAGGTTTTAGGCCGCCACTTGAAGATGTATGAATAACATACTGCACAACAATGCAGGAAAAAAGGTGATCCCGGTATAATGTGTACGGTACCTAAACTTAAAGACGAAATTAAATAAAATAATTAGAATTTACATTTCATTATGATATCTTCAGGAAGGTAAGCTTAATATAAAAAAAAGTTTCTGTTAGCACTGTTACGTAGTTTTATTGATGCATGCATATGTTTCTGTATGAGAGAGAAAAAGAGGGACATTGTTTTAAGTTATGTCCTATTATAATTTGTAGTTGACCTAGTTGTAGTTCATGCCCTATACAACTCGGTCCGAAACATCGTAGATATGGATGTAACACTATAAGAAACAAGCCCCCCGAAAATACCTTTATTAAATGATCATATTCCGATATTATGTACCACTGTCCAGCTATAACGGGGGGAAGAGGTAAATGATGTCACACATAGCCCTGTTATATGGGGATTCTATGATCTTTAGCTTTGCTCCCCCCCCCCCCCCCAAGGAAACGGTACTCTCTCCACCTATGGTTGTAGTCTGTTTGTTGACAATGCACAGTAAACCATCCCAACAACATGGAATGATACACATGACGGTCATATTCGCTTTTTAGGAACTAATGTTACGTGAGCACCACAATAAATACCAGAAAGCACTAACTGCATCATAGAAAAATACATTGGAAGACCTCCAACTTAATGTGTACTATCGAGAGACTATTGAAATTATGAGTGGATGTTTTGTCAGTGGTGGAAAAAATTGGAAATACATCTCATGTTACATAGCCCGATCGGTATTGTAGTCCATTATACTAACAGGATTAGTAGCAGTAGTAGTAGTAGTAGTAGTAGTAGTAGTATTAGCAGTAGCAGCAGCAACAGCAACACACATACGTCATTTAGAAATACTAACCCCTGCTGGTCGGAAAATATCTTGAATTTAAAGGAGCAGTCCGCGATAAAATTAAGTTGGCTTTAATCAAACACGTTTTTCAATCTAAGTAGAATGCAATTTGCCGCATGTCAATGCGAGGCATGGTTCTTGAGTTACTGACTCCGCACAAATACTTATGACGTCATACCACTGAACTGATGTGATTGCGTAGTAGACTGAGAACATCTCCAAGTGCAGTGCTTTATATTAAATAATCTTCTCGCGCCGTAGTACACGTGAAAAGAATTTCAGACTTAGTTGTGATTGAGTGAAGTCATATTTTTCTTTTCATTTAATCATAAAACAGCACATACCTACGTTGTGGTTTTATGTAGGGCTATTTTTCTTTATATGAACGATTTTGAACTACAGTAGACTAAACAAGAAATTATATCGTAATACAGTTTAAAATGCCGTGGTGTCGTGATTTTTCGTGTTCAGAGGGAAGAACAAAAGCACAACATGGAGAAGAGGTATCATTTCATGTATTTCCGAGCAGAGAAAAGTCACCGCAAATATTAAAAAACATGGATGAAGAAAATCAACAGAAATGTTTTACACCATCGAAAACTGCTATTGTGTGTTCTAATCATTTCCATGAAATTGATTGTGAGGAATCGTCTCTACTGAAAAGACGTTCAATGAAAGACAACAGAACTCCTATGAAAATGAAGAAAACTGCTGTCCCTTCCTTATTTTTGAAAGGAGAATCTCGCCAAGACAGTTCTGATACTACGCGCTCCTCTGCTTATAAATGAAAGAAGGTCGTTGAAGAAGTAATAGCAAGTTGCAGTGATGCACCTATAGCTCAAAATATGGACGTGTGTGTAGTTCTCGATGAGGCTGAAAATTCGCAGGAACATAATATAAACAAAGCTGTGCAGTGTCAGATAGGGTGCGAAAAGCCAAGAAATGTGTGTGGTGAATCAGATGTGGGTGAGCCAGAAACTGACTTAGATCTTTTCAAATAGAAGAAGAAACTTCAAATTCTAATTGAACAGGTTCCGAGGACGCTGCACATGAAACAGAAAGTAATATAGAAAGCCAAAAGGTGTTTTTTGTATTCTGGTCAGCGTTACAAATTTAGTTTGTCTTCTGTAATATTTGTCATTCCGCTGTTGGGAATGGATCGAACCTGGATCCAGCGATTATAATGCTCTGAAAAATTTTGTATGTAACCCTGCCCTTTTAAAAGACCTAAAGCAGATTAATCAGTTTTATCACACCAGCAAACTTGAATCATATCATAACGGCAGATTGGTTTACACTCCTAAGAGAAAACACTTTCCATATGATGGAATGGTAAACAAGAACTATGATTGCAATAATGACATAATTACAACGTGAAAAGAGATGTAACTAGCTCCAGACTCTAATACTCGAAAGTCACTAAACGATGGATGGAAAAGAAAACATGCAGCAGGAAGGAAAACACGTGGAGAGAAGATATGCAGAGAAATGTGTTGGAAGTGCCTAAACCGTATGACTCAACAACTATGGTGCAATAAAATAATATAAACCATGTACTAATTTATTGCTAACGTGAGATAAACACGTATCTGTAGTCCCTTCATTACGAATATTTCACGTCTTGCATACATTCACTCACTCAGTGAAGGCGTTGACTTAGATTATAATGGATTGAAATATTAAACCCTTTCAGTTTGAACCCTTACCAGACCCAAGTCGTTCTAATCACAGAATGGAACAGAATGGATTGTACACGGGATTTAAAGGGGGATAGAGTTTGGGTAAGTTATTATTATTATTATTGTTATTATTATTATTATTATTATTATTATTATTATTATTATTATTATTATTATTACAGTATATGCATGCGATAGGTCCTAAGTGAGTTAATAATAACTGACTGTAACATATGAATCTGTATTTACTCGTCCTGCACCACTGTATGTGAAACACAACTACAACGCAGTCTTATAAAGCGATCGGTGCCTATGATGTCAGAGCTTGGAGTAAGACCGTTAATATTTCACAAACTAAAAGGCGTAGAGAGATGAGACAAACGCCGTTAATCTAAGGATTACTTAGGTAAACATCCTATAATATAATCAACATTTCGAATTTTATCGCGGACTTCTCCTTTAAAGGCCCTTTTGGTGCCTGGTAACTGTGTCCATATTTCAAAAAGATTGTATATAACGATCTTCGTGGCGTTGTAGGGCAGGACATTTGGAACCGTTTCTGGATAGGAAATTCATGTCCACTGAAGCATGTTGGTGTACTCCCGCCACTGCTACATATTATGTACTATTTATTTACTAATATAATCATGTATTGTTACTGTATTAGTTACATTTTTTGTATTCGACAGATATTATAGATAAAAATATGTATATAAGGGTACAGTACATCACTTATTCATAGATTTCAAAACAGGCATATGACTCTGTTAAGAAGGAAGTTTTATATAATATTCTTATAGAAGTTGGTATTCCTAAGAAACTAGTTCGAATAATTAAAATGCGTCTCAGTGAAACATATAGCAGAGTACGTATAGGCCATCTTCTGTCAGATGCTTTTCCAATTCACTGCGGGATAAAGCAAGGAGATGCACTATCACCTTTGCTTTTTAACTTCGCTCTCTAGAATACGCCATTAGGAAAGTCCAGGGTAACAGAGAGGGTTTGGAATTGAACGGGTTACATCAGCTACTTGTCTATGCGGATGACGTGAATATGTTAGGAGAAAATCCACAAACCATTAGGAAAAACACAAAAATTTTACTTGAAGCAGGTAAAGCGATAGGTTTGGAAGTAAATTCCGAAAAGACTAAGTATATGAGTATGTCTCGTGACCAGAATATTGTACGAAATGGAAATATAAAAATTGGAGATTTATCCTTCAAAGAGGTGGAAAATTTCAAATATCTTGGAGCAACAGTAACAAATATAAATGACACTCGGGAGGAAATTAAACGCAGAATAAATATGGAAAATGCATGTTATTATTCGGCTGAGATGCTTTTGTTATATAGTCTGCTATCAAAAAATGTGACAATTAGAATTTATAAAACAGTTATATTACCGGTTGTTCTGTATGGTTTTGAAACTTGGACTCTCACTTTGAGAGAGGAACAGAGATTAAGGGTGTTTGAGAATAAGGTTCTTAAGAAAATATTTGGAGCTAAGAGTGATGAAGTTACAGGAAAATGGATAAACTTACACAATGCAGAACTGCACGCATTGTATTTTTCACCTGACATAATTAGTAATATTAAATCCAGACATTTGAGATGGGCAGAGCATATAGCACGTAAGGGCGAATCTAGAAATGCCGGAGGGAAAAAGACCTTTGGGGAGGCCGAGACTTAGAAGGGAGGATAATATAAAAATGGATTTGAGGGAGGTGGAATATGATTGTAGAGACTGGATTAATCTTGCTCAGAATAGGGACCGATGGCGGGCTGATGTGAGGGGGCAATGAACCTGCGAGTTCCTGAAAAACCATAAGTAAGTATTATATTTTAATAATATTTACTTACTTATGTGAGGGCGGCGGCAATGAACCTTTTCTGAAATCTATGAATACTGATGTACTGTACCTTTATATTCCCTTTTTCTCTTCAATATATGTCGAATACATAAAAAGTCATATGACTCTGTTAAGAGGGAAGTTTTATATAACATTCTTATAGAAGTTGGTATTCCGAAGAAACTAGTTTGATTAATTGTTAAAGTATGTTTCAGTGAAACGTACATCAGTGTCAGTATAGGCCAGTTTCTGTCAGATGCTTTTCCAGATGCGGGCTAAAGCAAGGAGATGCACTATCACCTTTATTTTTTAGCTTCCTTAAAATCCATAAGTAAGTTAGTGAGTGAGTGAGTGAGTGAGTGAGTGAGTGAGTAAGTAAGCAGATAAGTAAGTAAGTAAGTAAGTAAGTGAGTGAGTGAGTGAGTGAGTGAGTGAGTAAGTAAGTAAGTAAAAGTAGGTAAGAAAGTAAGTAAGTAAGCAAGTAAGTAAGTAAGTAAATAAGTAAGTCCCTATCCTGTGCAAGATTAATACAGTCTCTATCATCATAACCCACCGCCCTCAAATCCATTTTCATATTATATTTCCTTATATAACGTTTTTACAAATATTACGTCTATTCAAATCAGTGCAAGGTAACTAACTAATAAGTTATACTAGGTTATCAGAAACCTAATGTAGTTCTCAGATTAATGTGTACTTGATCTTTTGTTTACCACGTGCGTAGTGATACATTAGTCTGGTTCTTGATTTGGATAGATAGTAATAACGTTCGTTTCATGAATGTTGATAGCTTTTTCATTGGCAAACGATGCTGTCAACATAACAGTTGAAGCATTTGTTAGTACAGAAATTCAGGAATAAAGTATTATGTTTGGTAATGGGGGGAAAATGGTTAGGTTTCATCCTTTGGTTATTAAGTAAGAAGACTCAGACTATAAGAAGTGGCAAAGATGTGAAAATTTCCAGCGATATTTATAGCAATAGCTTTGCAGTGGCGTAGCGTGGCAATATGATCTGGGTAGACTGTATTAAAAAGTTGTCGACACTCAATTTTTCTTTGATTTACGATACAAACTAGAAGCAATATATACAATATAAGTGAGTACCTATCACATTCTATTAATTTCAAACGAATTAAACATTTTGTAAAATATATCCAATCATATTAATATTCTATTTTAAAATCTAAGATCACTTGATGATGATGATGATGATGATGATGATGATGATTATGATGATGATGATGTTAATGGCGACGATGATGATGATGATGATGATGATGATGATGATGAAGATACTAATATCTACAACTAGTCAATTCAAATTTCAGTATTTACTGTATAACATTTTATTAAGCATCAAGCTAACAAAATTGTATCTGTACAAGTGGACGAAACGTTGGATGTTTCATTCAAGCTTCTTTAATTTATCTCTGAATCTGTTCATTTAGAACTGACGTGATAATCTCAATCAGTTCATTCTGGATATCTGGCGAAGTGCCTTTGAAAGAAGAAGAAGAAGAAGAAGAAGAAGAAGAAGAAGAAGAAGAAAAGTGGTCCTTCATAAATTGTTCTTCCTGTGTAGTATAATCTAACAATTTTAAATATTGCCCTTATTGTTTGACTCTAACCCTTCTTTTTGTCCCCTGAAAGCTAGTTCTTGTTTTCCTAAGAAAAGTACAGCTTGAACAAGACGACCTAATATTTTGCGATCAGCAGACACTTTTTCATTGTGTTTAATGGCAGACAAACGTGCAGCTTCAGATAAAGCATGTTCAATTCCTATGCCCCTCCCCAGTAGTTGAAACAATTCCCTATTATGAATACTGTATGTCTTTTAGACGCTTCATGTTGCAAGCTTTCTTTACTTTCCTTACACTTGGTATTCCTTCTTCACTCCACTCTTTTTCTCCCCCAAACAATAGACATACAAAGCAATACAATTTATTTTGAGTATGACTGCCGGTTAATCAATTAAATTTGTCATAGCACGATGTTTGAAACGTTCGTTTTTGTCTCTTCTCATGCAAGATAATGTCAAGTTTAGGAGTTGGTCTTTTACCTTTTAATTCGCATTTTCTTTCGTAAGACAATTCGAAAGCGGAGTTTTTAATAAATATCAACCAAATCAATAGAATGTCCATACTTCCAAAACAATTAAAATCGGAATATTTATTTAATACTTGTGCCACTGCAAATCACCACACTTTTATTAACAACCCACGAAACAGATGAAACACTACTAATTGGTCAGTAACAATGAGTGAGAGATATTGGCGTATTCAGCCATCCTCATTGTTACTTCAAGAGTAGTAAACTGTCCAGTCTCAGACGCGCATCTGATGCCATTTATGGTAAATAAATAAACTCTGTCTTCCTTCAGCGGGCAGGTCAAAATGCAATGGGGAAAGCTATATTAGTCACACGTCTTGTATGAGACTCGGAAGCTCCCAGTCTTTACTCGACTATGCTGCCGCATCAAATAATTTTAAGACTGCCTAATCACATGGTACATGAATTGGACACTATCGTAGTTTATTTATTTATATTATTTTTTTTTTCGGTCGGTAGACTCAGTCTTAAAGTCTCCCCTGACGCTACGCCACTGTAGATTTGTGCTTAAAGGCCCCTCAGATCTTTGATTTTTATTACCTGCGGTGGCAGTGCTGTACTGCGTGGATGTTTCCATCAAACTGGGGGACTCTGTGGGGCGCGCCGTGGCGGCCGTGAAGCACTGATCCGAGCACAACGTCGGTGTGAGCTCATCAGGGGATGACGCACGACTGCTGCGGCTTTGAACCTCAGGTGATGCAGGACCAGAAGTCTGAAAGAGCGGTGTAAAAGAACTATGTAAAAAAGACGTTACGCAACCTAGCTTCACAATCTAATCGGACTGAATTACATGTACACACTCTCGCACAAATAACAGTGAACTGACAACGTATGCCAAATACAGTACTTCTCTATGGGGTTATGACTTACAACAATACGAAATACTAGTATTATTAGTATTCCATTTTTATACCATGGTTTTCTGTTTCGTTACCAGTGTTGGCACCTGTAGGAAGAGGGAAAACCTCACCTTCCAACAAGCTTAGAAGACGGTGGAACGGAAAGGTAATGCAAGAAGCCATAAAACAAGTTCCAGAAAAGACGTGAGAGACGTTTCATCTGGATTCAGTATTACGGCTGGGGAAAAAAAAAAATGAAAGTGGCCGGTCTCTTGAGCAGTGAAAATTTTCTAAGTCCCTTCGGGTGAGCGCGCAGTTCACTACCGTAAACTTCCGTGCGCCGCTTTAGTTAATTCTTCTTATTTGAACTGTGGTACCAATGAAGCGTGGTGAGTCAGTGAAGTTACAGTTTTGCAGTGTAGTGAATAGTTTCGATCAGTGATAATTTATAGTGTCAATGAAATGTGTTCTACAGTGTCAGTGAAATGTGTTATATTATAGTGTCAGTGAAATGTGTCACAGTGCCAATGCAGTGAGTGAAATGAGAGTAAAGTGAAAGATTATTATCCGTACCAATGTGAAACTTATGTAGGGCCTATACATATGTAGGTTGTAATGTAAAATTAAGATCACTTATTAATTAAGTTATTTTATGTATTATTAATTGTAATTATTGTGTATAATCGTATTGTGTATATAATTGTATTGTGTATTTAATTGTATTGTATATCTAATTGTATTGTGTATTGTATATATAATTGTATTGTGTTTTGTAATTTTATTGTGTATTGTTTATATTGTTTGTACCACTGCCACCGGGTGCTTGACCACTTGCAGTCTAAATACATACATACATACATACATACATACATACATACATACTTATATAATAATACAAGGCACTGATTTGGGCTACCTCCACAGCATGCTTCGAATCTCCGTAGAGAATTTTTTGTTTTGTCTTCTATTTTAATTTTTACAACTCGTTTTAATGTAATGTAGTCAAATAATTTTCCTTATGTTACTTCATGTTACTTACAGATAATTACAAAATTGCTGGAAATGCGTCGTTATAATTCTAGGAAATCAGGATATATTTTGTCATCAGAATTATGATTTTTCTTCTTGTTTAAAATTATAACGTTTAGGCCCTGATGATCACGGATTTAGGTTAGTACAGTATAATAATCATGTTCCCTTTAGCACAACTTGCAAATTAATTATTGCCAATTCACTGAGGAACAAAGATATTTTTTCTTTGTCTCAGGAAGAAAAATATGTGATTCTGATAGCATTTTTCTTCTGAATTCAAATATGATATCGCTTTTTTCCCATCACGCAAGGTTTCCGAGAAACAGGCGTTTATAATTTCAAACACTTTAATATTTTCTACATTCTTAACTACACAATATTCAAACATTTTGACTCGCCTAGAAAGTAAGGAATGACGATTTTCTGCTATATTTCGCCTGTGGAACATCCCTCTTGATGGTCCAACAATAGTCGGCCAGCATATTAGAATTCCATTTGCCTTGATACCTCTTTTCCATAGCTGAAATCTCCTGATGAAAGTGTTCCCATGCTCATCGCTCACTGCGCCAAGATTATCTGGGAAGAAATCTAGGTGCGACTGCAGGAAGTGTACTTTTAAGAACATATTACAACCCAAATATTATGTTATAAGATCGTTGACAATATCACGGTAATTTTCCGCCTTTCGATTTCCCAAAAAACTGTAACTTTTTCTAATGCTTGCCAAGCTGCTTTCTTCAGTGGACTCAATAGTTCCTCAAACTTTTCATCATGCATTAGTGATCGTATTTGTGGACCCACAAATATTCCATCTTTAATTTTTGCGTCACTAATTTTACGAAACTTGAACTGTTTTAAATTCATGAAACCAGGAGTACTGCCCATGGCTTTGACGAAATTCTTCATTAATTTTAGTTTGATATGTAACGGAGGTAGATACACATTTTCAGGATTACACAATGCATCATGTTTCACATTTTTCTGTCCAGGAATGAATGATTCGCGTTTAAGCCATTCTTTTCTAATGTAATGGTTTTTCCTGTCCCTACTATCCCAGGGACACACAAAACAATAGTACTTTGTGTAACCAAGCTGTAGACCAAGAATAAGTGCAATTACCTTCAAATCACCACAAATATTCCATTCATACACTGCATATTGAAGCTTTTCATATATATATATATTTTTTTTTTCTCGTGTTTCTTTCATACTAGCAGAGTGAGCCATAGGTACTGATGGGAATTTATTACCATTATGCAAAAGCACTGCTTTTAAACTAACTTTAGAGGAATCAATGAACAGGCGCCATTCTGTTGGGTTATGTTCAATACCAAATGTCTCCATAACAGAAGAAATGTCGTTACAAAACACCAAGTCATTTTCTTCAGAAAAAATAGTCTTTGAATTGAGAATGGCGATCACGATACATAAGTTACATATCTTTGTATTGTTTTGAAGAAGATTCCATCCTTTTAGCCGGGAAGCAAGCATTTCAGACTGTGTTTTGGATAACTTTAAATCTCGTATGAGATCTTAAGATCATCTTGAGTCAATAAATGAGACTCAGATAAACAGCTTTGTTCAAAATTTGTATCACCAAACTCTGTTCCTTTTTCTTCCTTACTTCCATCAGAATCTGAGCTCTCTTGATCTACTGTCACATGTTCTGGAGGCTTTGTATGGAAAATTCTTCGCAGTGTGGAACTGTCTCATTACAGATTACAAGTTAGGGTACACCACTGTATGTTTTGATTTTGACGTAATCCCTTTAATGTTTGTTAAGCAGAAATAACAGTGAGAGGAGTTATCTTTGGATTCCCTCCAAATCATAGGGATAGCAAATGGCATGTGACTTGTGCTATTCTTCCATGCAGTGAGAAGCCTAGAACACGATAACAACAGATATGTGGGGCCCAGGCCCTTATTTTGTCCTCCACTTACACACAAAATAAAGTTCATAACACTTTTTCACTAATGGAGTAAGGTTTCGCCTTTGAGACTTGAGAGTCACTTCACCACATATTATATAACAAAAGTTGTTAAGATGATTTAAACCAACTCTAGCCATTTTGTAACTAAAGACTAATTAAAAGAAATAAATTTGTAAATATGTAATACACAATAATTCAGACACACAAAGCACTCACAATGACGTGTTTACTGGTTCACTGCTATCTCACAACTAGCATCGTTCTGATGAATACGTGCTACACTATAGTCGCGACGCTGTTATTCCCGGCGTGACTCCTCCTCTTTGCTTACGTCTTAGAAAGTGAAGGCTCTATAAAGTCTAGGTAGGTAGTATCGTTCGCCATTTGTGTTCTTTTGTTGCCGAGCTACCGGACGAGGGATCTATTTGCCACACCGTTAAACATTATCATGTCATAGCTCCTATGATAATAAATCAAACGCACTGTAATTCAGCAAATAATTGAGCGGCAAATAACGTCCTCGTGTGCTTTCTGCGAACGCCAACGAAAGAGCCAAAATGGAGGGCGATTATATTAAGTGTTTATCGAACCTTCTTTATCTTCATCAGCGAATCAGAAGACGCACACGTTTAAATGTAGCCAACCTGCAACGTGATTGGCTGCCGGAAATAAGAGCGACGGGACTACAGTTCACGTCTGTGCATGTCTGTACATGTCTGTGGATGCGTATTCAATAGGCGGTGATCTGTACATGTCTCTATACGTCTGAACCTGTAGGGGAGAGTTGGTCAAAACGGGATACGGAATCTTGTACATTTCCTGTTGAAGTGATAGGAAACAATTAAATTTTTACTTATGAATTCACTATTCTATGTACTTTCATAATACATTTTGATTTTCACTTCTAATGATATAGTTAAAGTGGGAAAACAGTTTTCTTGGAAAGTGCGCAAGTATCCCGTTTTGGCCGACTAGTTGGGTAAAACAGGATACTTATTTAAAATAAAGAAAATATTGTTAAGGAACTGAAAAAATGTATGTGTTTTTATTAAAATGCATAATAAACACACCAAAAAATGTTTTGCATCACTTGTCAACTGTCAATAAAAGATAAAAAGAAGGAAATCTAAGGAATGAAAATGTATTTATTTTTAACAGTTGAAAATAACAGTTGTTGACAAAATTATAGCAATGGTGGTGGATGGCCAAATGGAAATTTAGAATTGGCTGGAGTACCAAATCTCTATCCTAGCAACTTCAATAGAGTGTAGTGCTTCCTCTTCCATTGATAATGCTTGAACTCTTCGTGGCATACTGTCTACCACCACATTTATCAACTGTTGATCTATTCTGTCCCATTCTTAAACAGCAACTCTGCATAGGTCTTCGAGATTGCGTGAGGGCTCAGGGCGCGCAAGAATGGCTCTCTTTGGTTGAACCCAGACATGCTCAATTGGATTCATGTCTGGAGAACATGTGGGCCAATCAAACCTGGCAATTCCTTCACGATTATGGAAGTCACTGATAACAGCCGCAGGATGGATTCTGGAATTATCGTCCATAAACATGAATCCCTTTCCGAAGTGCTGATTAAACGGTGCTCCTATGGCTTGAAGAATGTTGTTCCTATACTGTGGAGCCCTCAGCATTCCTTGAATCGACACCAATTGTGTCCGCGACCCCACATAATGCCACCCCAAAACATCACTGGCCCACTACCTTGCATTTTATTGTAGGGGTGTCTGAGTCGTGCAGCATTACCTGATTCTCTCCACATACGTTGTGGATGATTATCTGGTACAAGGCATATTCGGCATTCGTCCGTGAATAGAACTTAGTGCCAATTTTGTACAATCCATTGGTGATGATTTCTTGCCCAGGTATAAGGTTGTCAATGGTGCCTAGGTGTAAGAGTTGGGCCTCGCCATGGACGTCTGGAGTGCAGTCTGCTATCATGTAATCGGTTTCATACTGTCTGATTGGATATGCGTCTCCCTATCGCAGTTTGAAAGTCATTGTTAATCATGCCAGCAGTATTCTCAGCGTTCTTCGTGGCAATAATTCGCAGATATCGGTCATCACCAGACATAGGATTTTTAGGCACTAAAAATTGCAGTTTTAGGCGCCTAAAATAAGCTCAAAATTTGTAAAATTAGGCTCTATTTTAATGAAAATAGGCATTTTAGGCACATCAAGGTATCATATTTATTTCTTTCACTGAAATTTTTAGTTATACACTAAAATACGCACAAAAAAGTATGTTCAAACATTAAAAAAGAATACTATATTATATTTATAAACAGAGCTGCACAAATTTAATATATTGAAACTAATGAAATAATGATTATTGATATCAAGATTACTCATTTTAAGTTATTGAAATTCAGTTCCATGCTCAGACTTTATTATAATTATCTGCACAGTACACCACCAGAATTTTTTCTAAATTCTCCACAGTTAACCTTTGCCTTTTGTCACTGAGAATCATTTTGAAAGCAGAAAAACTTCTTTCAACCGAAACTGATGTGAGAGGCGCAAATTTTAAATTAGGTACAATAGAAACATCAATACTTACTGGAACATTTACACTTTCCCCCGATATCACTCTTGATACTTTTTCCAACAATGAAAATCCTACATTCTTATTTAATACGTTGTCCCACTTATTTTTTACTTTTTTCCCAGTTTCGCCCAAAGCAGAATGTATGTTCACTTGAGCTTCCTTTACTATTGCTATTTGACTACAAAGAGATTGTTTTTCACGTTCTAATTGTTCAATGCTTGCAGGTATGAAAGAAAAGTTTGATGTTATGTAGGCAATATCGTTTTTCACTCGTGAGTCATTCAGACAATCTTTCACTGCTTTCACACACGCTGCACTATTAGTTTCAGGTAATTTATCAATAACTGTGACCACTTCTTTAAAATACTTAGAATAATACACCACTGACTGAATCCAGGTTCCCCATCGTGTAACAACCGGCTGAGGTGGGAGTGGGATATCTGGAAAGTTCTCTCTGAATATTGAAATCCTGGATGGGGCTTTACAAAAACATTTTTTTGTGTTAGAAATAAACGAATTGACAAGAGGAAATTCATTCCGGATTGTTTCAGAAACCCTGTGAAGGCCATGTGCTAGACAGGTTACATGCGTGAGGTTAGGATAAAATGTTTTAAGAAGTGGAGCTGCAGCAACCATGTATGAGGCAGCATCAGTACAAAACAACAGAACTTTAGAATCGTCTATATTACCTGAGTATAAAGACTGTAGGCCTTTATTTACAAAATAAGCAATGGCTTGGCTATTCACTTTCGAAAGTTCCTTAACACATACGAGGTGTGGAATCGAAGGTCAATCAGGACTAAGTTTTCCTACTACCATATTTGCTATATACCTATTCATAGGATCTGAGGTTTCATCCACAGAGACCCATATGTAAGAATCACCTATATCCTCCCGAATGGAAGCTAAAGTTTCATTGTATATTCTGTCTAAGTAATTTTTTCTTAGGGTCGACTCAGATGGGATATTTTGTTTGCAGTATTTTTGTAAAAACTGTCTTAAAACCGGATTTTCAATTGCATTCCAGGGAATGTTAGCAGCAACAAACGCTCTGGTTAAATCAGCATAGAAATTGCTGCTGAGATTGGATGAAGTAGGCTGTGTTAGTAAAGTTTGTTGCAGTTTATTTTTCTGCTGAGCTTTAGCCTTATGAGCCGCTCCTTGCACATGCTGCTTTAGGTGGCACTTTTTTTCTTGCGAAATCTAAAAATGTAAAGTAAACTGAATTAAAATAAAATCCTAATTGTTGTATTGCCGTATTTCTATCACAAAGTTAGTGGGTTCGAACAATCAAAATTTTAATGACCTGCAAATACTTTAACTATCGGAATTTAAAAGGTTAAAGTGTAGTGGTCTTAAAAAGAATTATACCTCAGGATAGCTCAGTCAATGTATGAATATTATAGGCCTACTCATTAAAATTAATAGAATTTATATATTTCAACTATTGTTACATACCTGTTTGCTACAAATCTTGCAGAATATTATTTTTCCATCATAAGTGAATTCTGAATATTCTGTTAGCCATTGCCGGATCAATGTAGATTTTGCACTTATATTTTTCGGCATTATCGCGTTAAACTTCAAAGGAAAACGTCCTACCGCTCAAAACTTCTCAACACAAATAAGGTGAGGGAAAGAGCAACTGTTAACGAGCATTCAAATGAACCGTTGTTATTGAGATTCAATTGGACAAAAATACAAAGTTCCACTTATTGTTGCATTTCCTGGTAGTGTTAACACTAGGAGGGCCATTCTTTTAAATATTTTGTAACGGTTTACCCTACTAATTCGCAGTTTTACGACTTTTCATAAATATTTCAAAAACACTCTTTCTCCAAAAATTGTGATTTTATGACACTCTGAAGGGCAGTACAGCTAATCGGTTTCAGACCGAAAACAGTCATTTTTATAGTATAGTATATCTCTGAATCGGTAGCAGCACATGTTGTGATTGTTGCCTGCTTCAAAACTAAGGTTGGTTCTTTGTCGGCATTTATGCCTCCAAACATGTTAAATTCGGTGAAATCTATTGCGAGTGTCGTGAGATTCAAAACATTTTGTTTCCTTTATCAATGGTTTCATGGCCGGTGTGAAGCAAACTTCCTACTTTTTAAATGCCTTAAATTTCGCAGTGAATGCATGTATAAATTATAAAAAGTAAGAGTAAAATGCGAAACTTTACAGTGAGTTAGGCATTTTTAGGCGAATATTAACAAATTAGGCTCTAATAACCGTTTTAGGGCATTTTAGGGCACTATAAAACTCTTTGAATACCTTTCAATTTCCATGAAACACAAATATTAATAATTATTTTTACTTTTCTCCTAAAGAAACAAAATAGGCATTTGCCCTAGAATCCGATGTCTGGTCATCACATTCTGTCGTCGTCTTCATCCTCTTCTTCCTAACTACTGTCATTGTTGGTTGTCATAGTGAGAACAAATTCAATTCAGAATTTAAAGTGAAATCCCACATATGCAATGCATGTTGGATAAAACGGGATACTATCCCGTTTTGCCAAACCATAGGTTATCCTGTTTTGTCCGACTAGGAATTGTAAAGAAAAACATGGCGTCATAACAAAACGGTAAAAGCTACAGCGGTTTTCTTTATAAAGAATTAAAGACTAATAATGTTTTATTTATATACGAGACTTACCACTTCATCTCTGCAAATTTAATCCCAGAATGTGCCATTTCAAATCAATCGAAACAATTTAGTTAAGCAGCTGATTTCAAACTTTTCTCTACACAACAAAAATTAACGTGTTCGTTCTGCATGTGAGCACTGCATAATGTCTCCTTCTAGCCTAAGAACAAAGTCCTCGCATCATTCGGTAAGTTGCAGCACTTTCCAACGAAATAAGTCGGGTATCCCGTTTTATCATACCATCCTGTTTTATCCAACTCTCCCCTACAACAGTAGCAATGGTACCGGTACCATTGGTTCCATCATATTTATAATTCTCTAGGAGCTTTTATTTGGCAATAGACAAATTGACGAAAAAACGTTTATTTTACAAAATTGAAGTTGAAATAAAAAAACTGTGGGTGGTGGAGAAATTCCGAATATATATCTGAAAACACAATAAAAACTGCATCAAGTAGAACTATTGGTAATCGTGAGACAAAAATCATGTTGACAAGTTTAACCGTCAACATATTTACTGAATGCTCCTTAGACAATAGCATGTAAAGCAGGAGGGATTAATAAAATAATTAACACAGCATTTTACTACCTCCACAGCATGCTTGGAGTGGAGCAGTGGTTAAGCTACTTAACTTCTATGCAGACAGTTCGAGTTCGAATCTATGTAGTGAATTTTTTGTTTCGTCCTTGCTTTTATTGTTTACAACTCATTTTAGTGTAATATAATCAAATAATTTTGCTTATATTAATTTATCTTCCTTACAGGTAAGTACAAAATTGCTGAAAATTTGTGATTATAATTCTAGAAAATCAGGATACATTTTGTCATCAGAATTGTGATTTTTCTTCTTGTTTACAATTACTACGTTAGGCCCTGATCATCACTGATTTAGATCAGTGCATAACTTGCAAATTAATTATTGCCAATTGTTTAACCGTCAACATATTTACTTTATGTTACTTAGGCAATAGAGTACAAAGCAGAAGGGATTAATAAAATAATTAACACAGCATTTTAATATGAAAGCCCCTAATTTTCGTCTTTAGTGTTACTTCCATCTAGGGTCAAAGTTTCTATTAACAGGAAAAAAATAATAAAGCGAAAAGTATTCTAAGGATAAAGAAACGACGAAAATCTGTTGTATTTTCACTGCTGCATTTAAATGTCAAAAAAAAAGTTTAGTTGTCCCACGAGGATCTGAACTTACTGTACAACCTCACGAACACTTAGCTAACGCTCTACCCTACGCTACGAGTTTTACTGTAGTAAAAATGACATTGTAACAGGCAATGGTCATACTCCACTTGAGAACCTGTTATACAGTATATAGTGTTTGTGTTACAATATTCACTGTTTAAACACTCTGAACGATCTGTCTATTTTAAATCTCGTATATCATTTATTTTCTTGGAAGATTTTAGTGATTAATAGTTGTGTTCCCCATTATAACCAATGACGTTTGATTATAACTACTACAAGAATATACGCAAACTTTTGAACAAAGCCTGGATGTCCTGAGCGCTTACGGAAATACCCGATTCGAACTTAGTCTCTCAGACGCCGGCACTTTCATCGTGACCAAGTGTAGCCTACCTCCATTTTAATGAAGAAAATATTTTAGATTTTAAGGAAATTATTTTTTCAGGCATTTTATAACATCTTACGAACTTCTGAGTTCGGTGTACCATTCACAGGGACATCCAGCAATAAACATGACGATATTTTACGTTCAGTATTCAAAACATTTAAGTTTCAAAGATAAAAAACAAAATGGTAGGCCTATTCCATATTTATATCTTCTCCTCTTTGAGTCAACATCTGTTGGAAACACTCCACTTGTCACTAATGAGCACTTACTTAAGCATATAAATTCAATTTTACACGTATTGTCCGCATCCGCTTATTCGTTGACTCAACCATTCATTAAGTCACTAACATGCCCACTCACTCTTCTCTCTCCGTGTCGCGACAGCCCATGAAGGGCCTTCAGCAGAGGTGAACGATGATCCTTTGTGTGGCTGGCATGACGATCTCCCCAGCCGTTATAGCTGATTTCTGTAACCGGATTTCTCTATCTATCGCAGCTATCCATTTCGATGTAAGGTGGGCACCAGCCCCAAACACTGGTCGAAATTTCATGAGAAAATTTGTTCTCCATTAGTACTCGCACCAGCGCTCATTCGTACTGCGAGTCCTAGCCACGACATTACAGCGCGAGATCTCTTATTATGTTACCCATTACTTAAGTTGTCTACTCAACAATTTACTGAATTCTCCAATAGCTTGAAGGTCCACTCAACCTCCCATTACACCAAATTCTCTCCCATCAGTTAGATTTAAGCTCACCCAGTAACTCTCGTTATCTCATGTCAGCTCATACAGTTTCATTAAATCTCATCTAGTTTACACTCCCAATATCTCACTAGCATGTCCTCTCACTCTCATTAATTTTTATACTCATTAAATTATTTATAGTCCACAAATAAACGTACTGAAGGACCCACTTATTTAGTCGCTCACTCACTAATAATTTCCTTCTATCCACAATTTCTCCGCTTTTCCTTGCGTCTTATTCACTCAGCCATTACATCTGGCTGCTACATATTTGTCATTTCAATTCTTTGTGTTTTTTATGAACAGGATTCGTATGCAAGAGCATATATTTATTGGCCAGTTGAAATTTAGCCAAAAACACTTTTATACATGTTTTGAAAGTCTGTAATGACGAAAGTGTGAAGTTAATCGTGCATATTTTGGTGGTCCTGCATATAACAGACCATCGTGCATATTGCAGCATATTTTCAGGATTTTGTTGCCTATATCTCCAAATTAGCATATTTTAAAAAATAATGAAAAGATTGTGGATTGTTTAGTTCAGCACACTATATTTTTGGGTTCACTGTACTCGATGGCTAGAAATTGCTTGCATAAGAAGGGTAGGCTAGTTGTGGAAAATGCAAAATAACCACTCCCTGCTTTTGTTTCGCTTGCTCTTGAGTCGAGAATCGAGAATGGAGGATATTGAACTACTGCACAACAAGAAGCAATTCCAACTACCTCTATCAACCTGACTCTAACACCGCCTAACCACCTTATCTCTGTTTCATTTATTCTCATTTGGAGCACCAGCAGTCTGAATCTCAGGTGCGTGATTATATTGTATATTGTGTGCGATTTCTGTGAATGTGTTCGTTCGTGATGCTTCATGAAAAATTATTGAAAGAGTACAATCCCAAGCAAAATGACCACTGGTGAGGCTGTCAAGATAAAATTAAATATTATGCTAACAAAAAAACCTTGGTTACAGCACTGTGATCAAAATAAAGAAGGTCTTGTGCCAAGAAAGTGTGACCTGCTTGAATCTACATCTTACAAATTCACAATTTGTACACTAAAATTTCGTCCAGTAACCTCATGTGTGATGTTCAACGATAATTTTCAGAATTAAAACTTATCCTTGTAAGTAATCGACAAAATACAACACAGAGCCTTGTTAAGTTGTTGGTTGTGTTTTACAACCAGAAAAAGTAAGGTAAACAAAGAAATAAAATTGTACATATTGAACCTTAATGATATATACAGTGTGGGTTAAAAGTCGCTTTCCCCAAACACTTCCTTACATTTAATTACATTCAATTTACATTTGACTACACATTCCTTTACAGATTTTGTTCAAAATGGAGGTCCTGTTTCTCGATACATAATTCACAACATTTCGACACTGACTTACAGATGGCAGAACATAACTCACGATTTTCACGAATGACTGTTCGATCATCCGTTTTTTTAAGTTTCTAATCGCTTGATGTGATAAGGAAATCTTGTCTCAAAGTCTGCTATCACCAATGCTGTGCTTCTATCAACGTTGTAGCACAAAACCACGTTTTTCTGTGGTCAATTTGCAATTCATTGCAAGAAACTAGCAGTTATTGCATAGAGGTGCAACCCAACACAATAAAATAAAATAACAATAACAAGACCGGTAGTGTGTGTATATATACGAGTTAGGTTCTGTCAGGGTGTTTAAAAAATACGGGGCATAATTTCAGGTATGTATTTCCCACATGTAGACAATCAAAATAGTTCATTACAACATGTGTCCGGAAATGCTTCATTTCCGAGTTATGGCCTTCACAACATTGAAATTCACCGGAACGTTTTTCTTTCCGCAGGTCGTTGTCATTACAGAAGATGTTCAAAATGTCCACCTCCTGCTTGAATACAGACCTCACATCGATATCTCATTGACCTGCGAACACGATCCCAAACTCCAGGAGTATTGCGTATGTCCTCAGAACATGCCACAATTCGATTCCGAAGGGATTCCAAATCAGGCACCGGAGACGAATAAACCAATGATTTTAAATGGCCCCACAAGTAGAAATCGAGAGGGTTCAGATCAGGTGAGCGTGGAGGCCAAGCAATTGGGCCACCTCTACCTATCCATCGATCAGGAAACCTTCGATCCAAGTACCGGCGAGCCGTACGACTGAAATGTGCAGGAGCGCCATCATGCAAGAAGTGAATGTGTTGACGATTGATCAGTGGAGTGTCTTCTAAAACATGAGGTATGGTGTTTTCCAGGAAGTTTGTGTACGCCTGCCCCGTAAGTCTGTTTACAAGCACATGGGGTCCAACTAATCGATCACCAATGATACCGGCCCAAATGTTGAGGGAGAACCGCACCTGGTGATGAGATGGAACAGTTGCACGTGGGTTTTCATACGCCCATACATGCTGATTGTGGAAATTTGTTATGCCATCTCGTGTGAACTGTGCTTCATCTGTAAATAATACTAAGGCAGGAAAGTTCGGATTTACACCACACTGCTGCTAGAACCACTGACAGAACCTAACTCGTGCAGGGTAATCTGCTGGTGACAGGGCCTGTACACGTTGCAAATGATATTCTTTCAACAGTCTCCAGACAGTCGTATGAGGAACATTGACTTGCAACGCTACCCTTCGTGTGCTGATAGAAGGAGTCATGTTCACAGCCTCCAGAATCTCCTCCTGTACTTCTGGAGTTGTAGATCTTGGTCGTCCCCTTCCCAAACCAGGAGAGTTAAATTTTCCATACTCGCACAGACGGTAATGGAGACGTACAAATGTCTTCCGATCTGGACATTGTCGCTGTGAGTACCTCTCCTGGTACAAACGACGAGCCAGCGCAGCATTGTCGTCCGCCTTACCGTACATGAAGTGTATCTCTGCCAGCTCTTGATTTGAATACATGTCGCACAGTCTAACGCCTACACAACACTGAATGTAACCTTCGCCTCGGAATGAACTGTCAGAGTGCCCTCTTAATGTCTCCTTTGACGGCAACGACCTGCGGAAAGAAAAACGTTCCGGTGAATTTCAATGTTGTGAAGGCCATAACTCGGAAATAAAGCATTTCCGGACACATGATGTAATGAACTATTTTGATTGTCTACATGTGGGAAATACATACCTGAAATTATGCCCCGTATTTTTTAAACACCCTGTATATACACACACATACACTACGGGTCAAAAGTTTTCGATCAACTATCACAACTATGGAGTTTAGGTTCAAAGAGGGATTTCGTTTTGAATATTATATCATATCATAATGTTAGAGAGAGAAAATAGGCCTATTTATTTTGTTGGTCTATTTAGTTTTTCCGATGTGTTTGTACATTGAAATAAAGTATATAGTTTTCATAGCAGATCGAACACTTTTGACCGGTAGTGTGTGTGTGTGTGTGTGTGTATATATATATATATATATATATATATATATATATATATATATATACACACACACACCTGACATTTCGTTCATATTTTATTTTTTAGAAAGACAGAAAAGTCTACACAAATTGTATACATATATACTTTTTTAAATTTTTTTGTTGTATTATGCACATTTCAGACTTTGTGGATATAAATTCTGGCCCTCATTCTTATGAAACATTTCATTCGTGACAAATCACTTACCTGATGCTCGGAAGTTCGAATGTGTGACGCAGGAGTGAGCGTCCTCCTCTGTAGTCTGTCAGTGTCGTTGTTTACCCCCGACCCAATTCCTGCCACTTCCTCTATGTCCATGTGCAAGATACTTTCTTGACTCCCAGTGAACTATAATAAAGACGGCAAGTATCAGAGCTTTAATTAAAATGTTTCTATATTGTAATTCGTAATATATTGCGATGAATGAAGCATGGAGATTCTCTTTTATTGCTAATTACTTTGTAGGCGTTTTTCTAACCTCTATTTTAGCTCTTTTTCTTTTCATTATTCGATAATTGTTGGAAAACAGAACTATGTTATCGTGAAAAGAAAGTCACTTTGAAATTATTTATAATAATTACAGTATTTCATGTAGACCTACCTACTAACATTTACTTGGCGAAGCTGAAAAAAAATATAAAAATATATAAGCTTATATAAAAAGTTAAGCATGTGATCTCCAGAGTCGAAGTACCTTCTCCTAAGTATTAAACTTGTTTTGTGTATCTGTTCAGTAACTAATATGAAGTTGGAGAACTGATTTTAATTTTAATTTAGATATAAATACTACATTAAAATAGTAAAAATCTGACGCTATTTTTTTAACCTAAATTCTTAAGATTACAAGTATTTCATATGCAACTAAATCTACTCTGCACCACTTACTAAATGTCTTATTCCACACACCAAAGTTCAAATCCTTGCTCTGTTCAAATAAATTTTGGTTGCAGAATATGGCCACTGGCAGGTTTTCACACGGTACTCTCGTTTTGTCAATCCTACTACCATTATCATAATGCATTGTATGTCGTCATCATCATCATCATCATCATCATTATCATCATATTAAGCCGAGTGGATATTACGACCTTGTTTTCTGTTGACCCTTTTGAGGACTGCCAATGTATCTTTTTCTTCCCGGTCGATAATTTAAAATTGCTTTTGAAAATCTGTTGTTGCTTACTTATTCTATTGAAATGATTTTCCCCGTTTTCTTGATATCGCCAAATGTATTCCATCACTGGTTCAACCTTGAGTTCCTCCTGCGATTCGCTTTGGATCTCCTTCACAATGGCAAAAACGGTGACTCTTTAGCTTGAATTTCATCGTCGGAAACAAAAAAAAAAAAAAAAAGTCGCAGGTGGCTAAAGCTGGTGAATAAGAGGGCGAGGAACGACGACTATCTTATTACGGGTGCACAACTGGAGTGTTGCGAGAGCCCTGTGAGCTCTGTGAACTGGCGCAGTGTCGTCGTTGCTTTTTGTCCGGAGTTGTGATCGTTCATATTCAAAATGGACATGAGGATCATTATGCACAATTTATCGAATTTTTTCGATATTTTCGGCAGTGTTGAACGTGTGTGGTCGACCTGGCCTCTCGTCGTCCTTCAGTGATGTTCTCCCATTTATGAAACGCGAATGCCACTCAGAACACCTCGCCTGACTCACTGCTTCGTTGCCGTAGGCTTGCTTCAACATTCCATGGGTCACGGTTTCCGATTTCCCAAAGAATTTGACGTTGGGTCTCTGCTCCAGTTTCAAGTCCATCGTGATTTCGCAAATGCGCGGATGCACGTGCTAACAAAACCTTGTGTAACACAGGTCTCAATGAAAATAGCGCTTCGAAACTTTGTGTCATGTCTCTTCAATGTCGTCTAGTGCCACTGCTGCGCACGCGTATCAATCACGTGATCCCTTCGCCCACAGCAGACACAATCTCGGAATTTAATGATCACACGTCGTATATTTTTCTTAATAATCAAGAACTACGTTGTTAATTTCAACATCAGTACGCATGCGCCTGCAATTTTGATAGTAGGTGGACGTGATTCACATAGTTATAATCCTGACACTCTTAATTTTGCAGTAGAAAACGGATTATGCATGTTTTGTCTTCTTCCACACACACAGCCTGGCTTCAATCAGCAGATAGGGGTCTGTTTGGTTCTCTGAAGAAAGCTTACAACAGTGGTGCTACAGATTTCTTCAGGCAACATAGGAGACCTTTTACGAAGGTCGAGTTTGCTTCCATTGTCAAAGAAGCCTGGAACAGATCTGTCAATGTATGTCTGGCTGTAAATGCCTTCCGAGCTTCAGGCCCTTTTCCACTGCACATGAATGTCATTCCTGATTATGCTTACATTGACACTGCAGCATCAGGTGACAAACCTACAATTCATACCCTTCCACTGATTCAAATGTATTAGAATCTCCAAACGTCATTCATCGTCAAAGAGTCACATCATCTGCCAAAAGCCTTACGTATTAACCATCACAAATTGCATGTACAATATATAATATAGTTAATACAGTTATATTTTGAAGTATTTTAAGTGTTTTTTCACTTCTTTCAGTTGATTGTGATTCACATCGTTAATTCCCATTTAACCCCACACTCGGGGGAATACGGGCAAAACACATCAACTTGCATTTTGCAGTTTTACTTGCATACATTTAGGAGTAAGCAGTCAGGATTCTTATATAATATAGCTAAATTGTTAAGAAACATATCCCAGCTGTAAAATTAATTATTAGAAAAAAACCGAGAGATATTGCACCCAAAATAATGTTGTTGTTATGTTATGTTTTATTTAACGACGCTCGCAACTGCAGAGGTTATATCAGCGTCGCCGGATGTGCCGGAATTTTGTCCCGCAGGAGTTCTTTTACATGCCAGTAAATCTACTGACATGAGCCTGTCGCATTTAAGCACATTTAAATGCCATCGACCTGGCCCGGGATCGAACCCGCAACCTTGGGCATAGAAGGCCAGCGCTATATCAACTTGCCAACCAGATCGACTCCAAAAATAGTAGTAAGGTGCCCATATTCCCCCGACTTCCACTATAGTAACTTTATATAATTTCTTATATACAACTTATGTTACGTAAAAACATTAGGACATATACATTTGTAAATTCTTTATATTTTATTACAGCATTTGATTATAAAGTACTCTAAGTTTTCATATAAATTGAGAGCGTAATTTGCAATAATTTTGTTTCATATTACAAATTGAGTTTTTACTTATTATGTAAATTACTGTAATATATGCTTTTAATTTAGTTTAAATATATTTTTCTCCGTAACCAATTTTTATATACACCATTTACACAAGTACCAAGTGACGACATCGCCTGGAAGTCGATTAAATGTTTAGTATATAGCCACGGCCGACTTGATGCTCGCTTCGCTTCTCTGTACCGGCCTTGACAATTCATCTTGGTCCCTGTATTAAAGCTGTAATCGAGAAAGTGTGAAATTTCCGCCAGATGGCATTGACTGCCAAGGATCGCTGAGGAATGTGTGTATGGTATTTTGTACGATTATACTTAGTAATATTGTACTTATTTTTACTCGTGAGCTTATTGTGATATGATTCAAAATGATGTAGTGTTGTGTTGCATTGTGTACTTAGAATAGAAAAAAGAGTGGAGGAACAATATCATTCCACGAATTTCCGAGTGATACGGAAAGCTGCGAAAAATGGTTTTAACTGATTTCACGCCAAGACTTTGTTCCAAGCAGCAACTCCCCAACTTCAGTTGTTTGTGGTTTATATTTCAAGAAAGCCCTTTTTCTTACAATTTATAGTGCTACAAACGTCTCTTGTCGCATAGTATTATTGAAATTATTGTAATTTAGCTATTTACAGTTATTACACCCGTAATGAACATTTCACAGTTCACAACAATGCGAAATGCGTCATAATCAATGCCTTTTCGATCCAAAACGTAATGTACCATATGTTCGAGTTTTCTACTTCAGTGTATGGAACTCAGTGAAATATTATAAACTTTATTGCGTATCATTGCTAAGTTTTATTTAGTGTAATGTATTCATAAGTTCCGTTTACTTCTTGTTGCAGAAATAATTACAAAACTGTGTTAACATAATCTGTTCGAATCAACATTTTAAGTTTAGAATTGAAGCTATTTTGAGGTTTAATAAAAAAGAATTTATATTGTGATTTTAATTTAGCACATCTAGCCTACCTTCCTTAACTGTAAACAGAAAATTTACCATACCACTCCTATGAAATTAGTGTACGTACGATTGTGTTACTTCGTCTCTTAGGTACTAGATAAATACAGTAATTCAGTATTTTATTTTAGCATTAAAATACCGACAAATTGAATGTCCGGGGTTTCATACATTACATTATGTTTAATTATAATGTATAATTGCGAATATAGGAATGTAAGTTAAATATAGTAATCATAACCTATAATTTTCATATGACGTAACATCAACGAGTTGCATAACATACATATGGGAGGGCATTGGAGACCACTAAAATTAGACAGAAAGAGGCAACTGGTACAGTAAACATAACCTATAATTTCAACATATCTAAATATCCGTGCGGTGCAACTGAAAATTATTGAATCGTGCATAAATGAATGTACAAGAATTTCGCAATATTTAATCGAAATAAAGGCAGGTATTACACATACGAACAACGTAATTTTCACAGCAAAAATAATATTACTCGCAAGTGAATTATGTCTGAAGTGTCCCATAATCATTGTTTTAAATGTTATTAATGGAATTACACTACATTTTAGAGAAACATGTTACTCTTTATGCATTCAAACTTATTTATACGGTTGAAACGCGAGTCACATGGTCTGCCTTACGGCCTGTATTAGATCACGATGGCAGTGACACAGTCTATTGTTCCTAGTACTCACAGCGCTTCAAGCGGCTAGCAACTATCGCGAGACATGCAAAAAATCATCCCAAGCTTCGTGATGTATATAGTAGACTGTGCTTTTACCATAATTAATAGAACTAAACATAATAATAGTTAATATTTTCTTTTTTATTATTTATAAGTGTTATTATTACTCTTTAATCATTTATTTTAATTCATATTGAGTACTTCTTCTGTGGACACCAATTCTTGGCAGACAGCACCTCGTGGTGGAATTGAGAAACTAACCAATTTCAGAATAAGATTACTATTGTCAAGGCCATGTACAGAGAAGCGAAGCGAGCATGAAGTCGGCGCGTGAAATTAGCACAACCTGTCCCCCGTGCAACTCTACTGTCTGTTAATAAAACCGTCTGCATTTATATCAGATTTAAAGCTTTTAAAATATGTTTAAATACAACATTAAAACATGTTAACATTGCAAACATTTCTTTAGTTTTGTTTTAATAATGACAATACTGAGGAAGTATTCTTTACCATTCTTCAGTTCATATTAGAGTTTAGCTTTCTGTATGTATTGTTTACCTATATTCTTCACGGGAATGTTGACAATGTTTGAAAGCCAATTTTCATAAAATACAATATTAGAAATGAGGCACTCAGAAGCAAAGTAATATAAGTGACATTTTTTAAAAAAGTGAGATAAGTACTGTATATATTCCAAATCTTTAACATCACTTCTGTTCACAGAAAAAGTAATATATATATAAGTGCAGTTCCAGTCAGTGGTGCTCCATGTTGGCCTTACACTTGTATTACAATGCATACAGACTTTTGACTGAGAGGCAAAGTAATACAAGTGCGTTGTTTACATATTGTTGTTGCGTTTCTTCTGTGTATGACTAATTCATTTGCCATAATGGAGAGAGGTAATAGATTACATATTCGAAACATCTTCGTGGAAGGCCTGCACACATTGAGCTGGACCAACTATACAGTGATCCAATAAGGATAACTTTTGCTAAGTGGAGCAACTTGCAATAGCTAATGAAATTCATCCCACTCATACACCACTCTTTCTTTGATGACCTGAAGCATTAGGATGGGCCTATAATAAGGACTGTAGGACGTGGAAAATGCATGGAAGAGGAAGTTGAAGGAATATTCGCGGTAGGAACACTACAGATGCACTTCATGACAGAAACATAGATGTTTCAGCAGAGAGAGATGTGAGTTCATTAGATGAGGCTAGTGACGTAATGAACAGCGACTAAGACTGAATTTCATTTAAAATTTGAAATTTTCTTAGCCCTCTTCTTTCGGAGTACCAAAAACCACATCAACTGTTGCCCTAGAAATTGAATATAATATTCAACCAATCAGACACTATGTATTAAAAAAGGATCTAAAAATACATTTAAAATTGCAAGCCTCATCCAGATCTCAGATGTTCTTCAAACTGTCAGATAATATCCTATGTAATTTCTACAAAATAAATAAAGAATAAATACCAGTCTATATCACAGACACACTCATTGCTAAAACTCCAGTTGTAAATGAAATTCCCCCATGAAAATGGATAATTCCAGAACATAGCCTACAAATTCCACGAAATCATTTCAAAAATGATCCTCCATACATTCTTAAGTTAGATGCCATGGGACTACTCTGCAGCACATATAAGGATTACCTTCAAATTTATACAGATGAATCTCTAAACCCTGATTATGGAACATCAGGAGCAGGGTATTATATTCCAAAATATCAAGAAAATTACTTCATACCATGTTCAGCCTCCTCCAGTCTTGACACTGAATTGCTAGCTATTGATGCTGATCTTTAGTGTGTTACTCAAATTTCTGAAAGACCTACTTGAATACTTACCGACTCCAAGGGGGCTATATTTAATATAATCAAATATGTACCACACCTATATTTTGCACATAGAGTTATTCCAATTCAGAAACAACTAAGTGAACTAAAAAAAACTGCAAAAGAAAATAAAATTTCAATGGATACCTAGTCATTGTGGTCTAGCTGGAAACAGGAAAGTCGATAACGTTGCGAAACAGGCAACATATTTGCAATCAAGATCTCTTCAAGTGATATCTCTATCCAGTGTCTTTACTTCAGTAAAGTTTCATTTTATAAACTTATGGATCAACAATTGGCTCTCTTCTGACAAAGGAAAAATTTCACAGTCTGTACAAAAGAAACCAAATGACATGGAAATTTACAAAAACTTGCCCAGACATGTTCAAACATTTTTAACAAGAGCCAGAACAGGTCACATTGTCACACAATTGTACCTACACCGATTTCACATTTCTGATAATCCTACTTGTCTGTGGTGTAATAATCATGTTACGATCTGGAACACATTCTTCTATACTGTCCATCCATAAACCACAAAAGAAGTAAATTAAAATCATCAGTATCAGTTGCAGAAGACACATCTCTGCAGTATATATTGACTACACCCCAACTCTGACTACTAGTAACAGGCGTCTATAATGAACACCGATCAAAATACCCCTAATTTACTATGAAAAAGAAGAACTGAAAATACTACAGTGGACTATATTTGACTTTATGTTGTCTGCAAACAACTGGACACATTAAGGAGATTGATTGATTGATTGATTCTTACGGTTATACAGACACATTTTTTGTTATAATATGATAACAAGAAAGCTCAAGTGCTGTTAAGACAGAAATGTTTAAATGTTGTAAGCAATGTCCTTGTTCTTGTTTTAAATAATATAAAAATACTGAAAATCCTTGCACTTATATTACTTTTCCTCAAAAATATTTTCGTGGCAAAATAATTCAAGTGACTTTAGGACCCTATTTTACTTAAACTGTTTTAGAATAGACAATTTCTATTTAGAAGTTAAAAAATATAGGTACCAACATATACAACTGTAAATTTACAGCAACATAGTCCTGCAACAGATTTTTTAATTTCCGTTTCAACTTCAGTCACTTATCCCAAAACTTACTTAATGTCACTTGTATCACTTTGCTTCTGAGTGCCTCGAATAATAGAAAGTAGAGCGATATGTTGTAATAATATATAACATATTATATTTCATAATCTTCTTCAGTCATGTCGACCTGGTTGGCGAGTTGGCATAGCACTGGCCTTCTATGCCCAAGGTTGCGGGTTCGATTCCGGGGCAGGTCGATGGCATTTAAGTGTGCTTAAATGCGACAGGCTCATGTCAGTAGATTTACTGGCAAGTAAAAGAACTTCTGCGGACAAAATTCCGGCACATCCGGGGACGCTGATATAACCTCTGCAGTTGCGAGCATCGTTAAATAAACCATAACATTTAACATTCATCAGTCATATGTCCGATACTTGCACCCGTTTAGGTTCTTGAAGCTCCCTTTTGGACCAGTCATGATATTACAAAAATTAATTAGAACCTACATATGGAATTAAACCTTACAATTTTGCATGGGATCTAGAGAGGAATAGTTCGTCTTTTTATTTCGCTACATATTAAAATTATTTTACTTTGATATGTGTTTTGAATATTAACTCCAGAAATAAATTCTATTTTCGTCCAAAAACACCCGTGACACCTACGAAAATTTCATGACTCTCATAATGTGGGATCACTCACGACTTACAAATGAGGGGGTCAGAAGTAAAGGGGTACAAGTGACATTTCTAGAACGTGAGTTAAATACATCCAGGGCAAGCCAAAGCATATAAAATTTTAGTGGCAAAGGGATATATCTTTTAACCACATCACACACTAAAATTTAAATTAATAAATTTCTAGAAAATTACGAAACCTGAAGTACTTTCAACCACATTTTCTCAAAAATAACTTAAGTGCACCTATGTCCCTTTGCTTCTGATCCTCTCAAATGTATTCAGACAAGAGAAGAGAACCCTATTACAATGAAACAGCTTTTCACTCAGAGCAGCGATTATGTGGTTTGGTCTGGAACATTTGTTAACAAACAAGTAGAAATAATAACATCAATATCACCATATTTAACGACATGGATTAAGTCAAGATTGTTCCGGTTTCAAAGTGGTTTAATATTTGTCTGATCAGCGTTTTCTTGGGCGTCCTATGTTTCTCCTTACAGCTGGTTTGTAATGAAGGAGTTTATATTGTATTCCAGGTAATTCTATTCATTCTAAGTGTTCTCTTCATGTATTACTGTAGTCTTCTGTTTATTGAGATATTTTATTGTAATTTTTCCCTTGTAGCATGACTACTTATATATATATATATATATATATATATATATATATATATATATATTTGAACTGGTAATGGAAATTACGGGAAAACGGCTGAACGGATTTTAATGAATGACTCATCATTTTGAAGCTTGGCATCCAAGGATTTTAAGAAAAATAGTAACTTTCAGTGAAGCGTTAGTTTTCCTACATAATTTTCCTATTTTCCAAAATCCATCTTTCATCAGTTTTGATAACTAATGGCATTTCAGAATAAAACAAAACACACACTACAATAAACAATATTACACGAAGGCAATGACCTGCAGGATTGCTGACATATTTAAAGTGCACATGGCTCAGATTCTCTGACATCATAATACCAATATGTCGATCTTCATTTATGTAACTTTTTGATAACGTATGAAAACTTCAAGACTTACAGGTCTGCTTCTCTGGTCTGGTCTGTACAGCTGTGTATTGGATATTAAGAACTACAAAACTTAAGAATGTTTGTTGACATTATTACCATTAAAAATAAAATATTATTATAGTTAATGCTCACTACTTTTGCTGCATTGTAGACGGAGCACTATCAAAGAATCAACCGGAACAAAGATCATAGCATTGCCTTTGAACGCAATGAGTTTATTCATGTGAACCTGACTTTAAAACTTTTCATTTAAACTACCAAAAGTCGGCCCCTTCTTTTTGAACCCAATTGTATATTTACAAGAAAAAAGTTTAATTTCACATCCTCGTACATAGCCAGAATAAACAAGTATAAACTTAAAACATAAATCCAAATTCTACTATGAAACCAAGGGTACTCCAAACCCAAATAGGCCTACTCAACACAGCAATATTTATGATGTCTGTACAAATGTAAAACATATAAAGGAGAACATACATGCCAAGTGTTATACATACAAAATCTGGGTGCAGCTACTCATGTGTTACAAAGTGGTAATACTATTTTGAGCGGTAAAACCTATTAATTCCAACATTGCGAAAGTACCGTAACAGGATGTATTTAAAAGAGGAGGAAGAGGAAATTGTACATGTTAACGTAACACTTTCAATACATTTGCGCTTCAATTTTCTGTCTGATTTTACTTGTTCTTTAGAGCATGATAGTCTGTTTTGTACTAAACTTTAGATGAAGTCCTATGATATAATATGGTTTTCTGCTAAGCTGCCAGTATAAAAAATGCTGGAAAAAGAAGAAGAAAGAAATTAGTCGCCCATAATGTAGAACATATTTTGAATGTAATTAGAACGAGGCTAAGAATTCACTCCTTTACCTCACCCGTTCCATTATCTCCTGGCTTAGTTGCCTAATGAGAAATGCCTTATTGGTGTCACTTACGAAGTTCCAACAGTTGACTAAAAAGAACTCACCCGTATTGAGTGGGTGAATGAATTTCTCAGGCTCTCTCTTTGTTTGTGTGTGTAATAGAGACACATAGGGCGAGTCTATGTGTGAAATCGGACGGCAAATTAGAAAATTTACCTAAGAATTTTTAATTTTAATTAATTTTTTTGTACAAATATAATAGAGAGAGATGGATGTTTTTGAGAAATATAACCTTTCTAGATCTAATAGTTTTCTTACAAAAAATTTGCCAGATTTACCATATAAATTATGAAGAGAATTACGTTCTTTATAAAACTATAGCTGCCGAACTTCTTAAAATTGAAATTTCAACAATACCTCACATATCTTCTTGGACAAACTGATTTGTAAAACATATTAATTTTTGTGTAAGTTTAGGACACAGTCAATTTAATTCGTATTTGAATTATTTCTCCACAAATAAAATGAAAACTAAAAAATATGACAATATTGCAAACGTTCAGAACTAATTAATGCATCTTTCATTTTTTTATCCAAGGCATACAGGCATTGAAATAAAATATATCATAACCGGAAATTAAGTTCCTTATACCTGTCTTCAATACTTTAAGCACAAAGTCAAGATTATGCAGACTGGCCTTCATTCTTTTCGGCTAGCAGTGCTTGTTGCAGAGTGACGTTGGAGAGGTGATTGTGGGTGGCTCGTGGACCAGTTACCAGAGTGAATTTTCTAATTAATAGGGACGATTTTTATTAATTATTTGTAACTTTACTGATGCATTAGTTATTTCTTAATTACAAAACTTTGTGTTTTATTTTAAACTACAAGCGTTTGGCTGCCTGTCGACTCTTAACTCGCCGAAACTCAGAAAAAAGTAAAGACTTTGAGTAGTGATAAGTTTCAAAAGTAATTTCCATTCTTTCTCAACATTTCTCTCGATTTGACTATCAACTAACGTGAAAAACAAAAAATTTTTGCCGCTTACGAACTTTTGAATATATAAATATCTACTTTGAACAGATCACTTCGAAGTTACTATTTTTTTCGCATATAAAAATGACTTTGATTTAAAATTTTTTCTCATTGATTAAATTTTTTCTGTTTTCCTTAGATATTCACCTATAAAAAATTACAGCGCTATTGACTATCATAGGAACTACGACATATTCGTACCTCTAGACAAACTAATCTGCCGTTATGCTAGAGATGCAGGAAAATTCTTGCTTATGTCACTCGTACAGAAGCGAAACGTGCGCGCACTATCACCCGACTCGGGACTTGGGTGTAGCTAATATAATGTAACGAAATCACACTTTTCCAGGAGCACTTCTTTATGGATCGCCGAAATTAAAAATTATAGGCCTAATTTCTTCAGAGAGAGACAGAGAAATTAGTTTGTGTTTTTATTTTTGCTATTTTCCTTGGGGAGTCCATCAAGTATTGATATATTTACTTATGCCCCTGTTAATTAATATAAAACATTTCAAAAGGAGGATAGGAATGCCCAAGAAAGCTTTTAATAGAAAAAGGAGCATTTTCAGCGTACCTCTGGAAAAAAATAAGGTAGAGACTAGTGAAGTGCTTTGTATGGAGTGTTGCATTGTATGGGGCAGAAACCTGGACATTACGACGAAGTGAAGAGAAGCGAATAGAAGTATTTCAAATATGGATATGGAGAAGAATGGAACGTGTGAAGTGGACAGACAGAATAAGAAATGAAGCTGTGTTGGAAAGAGCGGGTGAAGAAAGAATGATGCTGAAACTGATCAGGAAGAGGAAAAGGAATTTATTCGGTCACTGAAAATAATCTGCCTAATGAAGGATGCACTGGAAGGAATGGTGAACGGGAGAAGAGTTCGGGATAGAAGAGGATATCAGATCATGGACGGCATTAAGATATATGGGTCGTATGAGTAAACGAAGAGGAAGGCAGAAAATAGGAATGATTGGAGAAAGCTAGGTTTGCAGTGAAAGATCTACTCTTGGGCAGAACACTAAATGAGTGCAATTGTGCATGAATAGTTATGAAAATCATACTCTTAGATATAATATGCACTTTTGTTGGAATGTCTATCATAAGTTGTTTAAAAAATTGGAGAATGCTAAATTTGTAGTGAAAGACCTACTTTTGGGTAGGAAACTATGAATGAATGAATGAATGAATTAGCGGATGAGTGAATGAATGAATGAATGAATGAATGAATTTTATGCTGTGACTCATCAAAATATTGTAGTTTTATATAAGTTTTCTCCAAGGAGCATTTTAATTTTCCATCCATTCCCTTTTCCTTACATAATCATCATCTCATTATACGTGTGCAACCTCAATAATTTAGAGTTTATTGTACCTCAATAATTTAGAGTAATTGTAAAATAATAAAGTAATAGTAATGTTTACAAAGAGAATTGGCGTTTCAAGAAGTAATTTTAAATATTAAGGCTGTTCGATACTTGTATTTCAGTACACGTATGGCCATATCAATGACACAAAAATATAACTTCTGCTTTGCATAAGTTACCTTAGATTAATTCCAAACATGAAAGTTATACATCCATGCTACTTCCAAGAACCACAAATCCTTCACTGAACATCTACAAGGATCTTTTCCATAAAGTGTTAATGCCAATATTAAGATTATACATTTCATGCTGCTAGCACATGACAACATTGCCTTGTTTGGAGATGAAATACAATACAACCGCCACCTCATACAACAAAGTAGATTATGTGTGACTACAGTAACGTGCTAGAACTGCAGAAAGCGTAGCAGTATTTTCAGTAAGAGTGACCTACTTTACTTTAGTGTGTGTTACTCCAAATATTGTAGAATTGTCACAGACAGTATGTAGGTTTGTCACATATGTAGATGAAAAATCGTAATGCGGTACAAACCCGAATAATAAATCTACATAAATACAAAATTTGTTCGAAACATTATTTTATTTATAACTATATTTTTAATTGTATCTGTATTCATGAATATAGCCTACACTATTGTATGTGTGAAATAATTTAGTTTCCATAAGCTGGGTTTTATTAAACGTGATATTTCGCTGTATAAATTCGTCGTTTTCGACATCCTCGCCATCCTCTTGGAATCAGTATTTGACCTCTTAGTCTCATATAGCCTCCTCTTGTTTCGCCTCGCTGCTCCTCTTGGAAGATTCTCCTGTCACACAGTGTTCTGCGGTGTTGCATGGCACTGCATCCGATATTGCACTCTCCAACAACATTGCAAGTGGCTATGTCCAGTCTCTTTTTGAAAACAAAATTTTTCTAAGGACATTTTCGCCATATTGAAGCGTGCAAACTTTCATTTCCATTCTGGGTTGCTTACAGTGATATTAGTTCCTACAAACATCAAAATATGACAAAAGAGACATGCTTTTAAGCATCTACAGTGAAAACTGAGGAAAATTTGAATATGAGAGTCGAAAAATAAAGATATTACTTACAATTGAGGGAAAGTGGGCGTTAGATGTTTTAAACCCTTCAACGCAGCATTTCAAAAATGGCCGAAAATTAAAAAAAAAAAAAAAAAACGGCTGATAGAGGCAAAATATAGAAGAAAAACGTAGACAAATATGTAAAGTCAGCATTTATGTAAAAAACAAAAAATTAGAATTTTTTACCAATTTGGTCAAGAATTCTGTCCTAGTGTTCCTTAACAAAATAAGAAAGTTAGTTCATTCCTTGTCAAGTTGAATTCCATCTGGCATTCTGTCTTCTCATTTATATTCAAGTTTGCTATAAAAATTTGTACATTTGGCCTACAAAATTGCACGAGGTGTTGAAGATTTTTATATTTTCTCCACTGAATATCATCATTCTTTTCGTGTAGTCGAACGACATCCAGCGATCTTGTCGTGTACAGCATTTCTTCCATTGCCTATAACTCACAGACTAGCAGCATTCTTGCCTTCACATAATGACTAAGTAATTCTATGTCATCTAACGTATATGATGTTATCATTAACTTATTTTCGGTAAAAAAATTACAACCATCATTCTTGCAGTAGAATCTTCAAATATTTTCTTCAAATAATAATTATGGTGTTATCTTCCTGGACATGAAAAGAACTGAATGTTGCATAGCAACAAGAATTTGAAGCCTAATTCAATTGTTTATTTGTAAATAATCAGACTTTATGCTATCAGTTTCCACACATCCAAGTTCTAATTTAATTTTTAATTGTGTTTTAACAACTAGATTGCTATTTTTTTTATTAATATTCTTTGAAGTAATATGCAGAGGCATCATCTGTCAAATGATCAGGTAGAAATGGTAGTTCGATTAGAGCAGCGAGGTGAACGTCAGGTTGATATAGCAGATTTGGTAGGTATATTACAGAGTGTGATTTCTAGAGTACTTTCTCGTTTTCTGGAGACAGGTTTGCTAACAAGAAGAACTGCACTGGATCAAATCGTAAGACTACGCCTCGACAGGACCGTCATATCATCATTCAAGCAAGATTAGTTTACGACGCTTTATAAACAGCTTAGGTTATTTAGGTCTGAATGAGATGAAGGTGATAATGCCGGTGAAATGAGTCCGGGGTCCAGCACCGAAAGTTACCCAGCATTTGCTCATATTGGGTTGAGGGAGAACCCCGGAAAAACCTCAGTCAGGTAACTTGCCCCGTCCGGGAATCGAACTGGGCTACCTGGTTTCGCGGCCAGACGCGCTGACCGTTACTCCATAGGTGTGGACTTCAAGCGCGAAGAACACCATTTGCTACAGCTAGACATATACAACAAGACCTTCAGAAAGCCACTGGCCTCTTGGTATCTAATCAAATAAATAGAAATAGACTCTAGGAAGAAGGTTTGACATCCTATAGGCCGCTACGATATCTAGCACTTGAACCAATCCATCGCAGATAAAGATTAGTATGGGTCAATCAGAGGATCGAAGAAGGTATTCTTTGGGGAAATGTCCTTTTTACTGACGAGTTCAGATACTGCCTCTTTAATTACAACAGACGTCAGGGAGTATAAAGGTCTGCTGGTAATAGCAGTTTGCCGCAATATGTCCAACGAGAAGTTCGTTATGGTGGAGGAGGTGTTATGATTTGGGCAGGTGTAACTTTAGGCTGGCAAACTGAACTTCATATAATCGATGGAGCACTGAGAGGTCAAAAGTACGCAGAGGATACGGTGAGGGAGTGTATTTCGAACAGGCGTGATGCCGTTGGTCAAGAGAACGTTGTATTTTTTTATGATAATGCACGTGCACATCGAGCTGCAGTAGTCATGGAAGCCCTGGAAGATCTTCAGATCAATAATCTTCCACTTCCACCTCACTTCCCAGATCTAAATTCAATTGAACATATCTGGGATTTGCTTCAGAGGCAACTTGACACCATCTACCACACCCAGGTACCATCAGAGAACTTGCAGAGACACTACCCATAGATTTGCACTACCCATAGCATTCAATGAAATAGGGGAAACTCGGCAAATTTGGCAATATGGAAAATTTGGCAATATTCTTGTATTTCTTTTATTGCCAAATTTCCTCCAGAGTTTTAAGAAGTTCAATGATACCTTCATAGAGCGCAACATCTGACTGTACTTTAGTTTTCGTTTCATCCGAATCCGCGCATTATAGTGGCAGATATTGTTACTAATAGAAAGAAGTGTTGAATACTTCCTGTTGACGTGGTGGTTGTGTGAACGTATGTATAGAAAGACGGAAATAAAGTGTTGTTCATTACCTACGTTTGTTTGTGCATTACATATCAAAAGCTGAGATTCCATATTGCAAGGTAAGCCATTTATAGAATTAACATTTTCTGTTAATATCTCATCAGGCCTTAGCTCGTTTTATGTTCTTCTTAGCAAAAAAATGTTTTCTCCAGGGTAGTGTGAATTAGCCATTTTCCTTTATAGTGATATATTGCTGCTCTCTTTGAACAAGAATGTGTATACTCGATGGTAAAATTTAAGAATAGGGACGTATGAGGGATTTTTACAGTCTTCAATGCAGCACTGTGTGTGGTGTGTTGCAGATATGCCAAGGGAACGAGGACATTATTCTGAAAAAATATTCCAAAGTTGATTTGCGGGCTGCGGTTGGGAGTGTTTTGAAAGACGGATGGTCGACTTATAAGGCTTCTAAGAAGTACAATTCGCCCTTTAACAACTTAAAGAGGTTTCAGTATACATCCTCAGGACACGATGACGTTGTCATTCCCAAGAAAGGACGACCCCTAGTTTTAACCGTTGAGGAAGAGCAAAAACTGGTGACATATGTAATCAAAATGTAAGAACTTGGGTTTTGGCTATCGGCAAAAGAAATTAGAAGACAGCCCTTTAATATAATTAATAAGAGTGGTCGGAAAAATCCATTCAATTCTTCCTTTTGCTTTTGTTTTGTGTTTCTGATGTTTAGTGACTTCTTGTCCCAGTAAATCAAGTCTTATAAACCTTGTACCACTGTTTTATTTTGAAAAATTTACTTTTTAATCCTATTGCCTAATTACCCCTGTACTATTGCCAATTTATCCTGATGAAGTACCAAATCTGGGAACATGTTATTTGTTATTTATTAGTGTGTTATATGTAAAGAAATTTAGATTTGTAGAACTTTCTTTCAGAGGTTTATTGGGATTTAATGTTTAAACACATTCCATAATAGAGAAATATTTAATATCAGAATATGTAACTATAAACTGTGTCAAAATACAAAATATTTCCAAATTAGACGAGTCTCCTCTACCACAAGACCAGATTGATAATTGCATTCGAACCATGCCACAGAGAGTCAAGCTGTTGCAAATGTCCGAGGAAATACAACTCGTTACTAATGTGACAAAAACCTGTCAATCTTGTTCTTATTGGAATAAATACTTAACACATATATCCCAACTTTTGTCCCTGGTTCTTTTTTTTTTCTTTATGTTTGGTAGTATTATGTATCATGTACCCTAGAAAACCTTCAACTTAGTTTATTATTTCATTATACTGGGTGTTCAATTCAAAATGTGTCATGGTTCGCTGTATGTCGTCATGTGGCTATCCGATGAGCCTAGAGTATTCAATCTTCCTACACTTCCGCAGAGGCGTATTACCTAAATGCGAGAGAAGTTGCCTAGCAAGTACGGCGTTCATTCTGAAGATTACTTACCGATACGTACGGTAACGTCAGTAGTGGCAAGAATGTGAACTGTTTTGAAACACGTACTGAAGTGAGTTTTTTTTCCTACTGTCGGGATATGGGGAGAGGGTTAAGACGATTACTTACGTATTTGTTGACATTAACTTCGACGGTTAACATGGCACGGAGCATTTGATTTGTGTTGTGGAATGTTGCCGTACGCAATCGATGATAACAAATACCCTGCTTGCGACTTGCCCGCGCAAAACACAGTTCGAAGGAGGTTATGGTAGCACACAGACTTTACAGACCGCCATCTGTTGCTACGACATTCAAGTTATACCGTACACGTTCTCAAGTTCAGATTGAACGCCTTGAATAATAGGCAACTTCTCTGACTTAAAAGCTGAAACTCGCTTCAAATCGCTGACTCACAACAGTGACGTCATATCATACTTTGAAATGAACACCCAGTATGTAAGAACAAATAAGAAGTGAACAAGATTTTTAAATTTTTATTGCAATATCCCTACTCATTTTTGAGTAGTTTATATTACAAACAAATGACTGATATTGTCATGCAACATCTGTGCACAGCCGTTGACTCTGAAATCTACCTCTGCCCGTTAAGCCATCAGAAGAGCCGTGATTTTTCAGAGTTATGTTAATGCAGAATTACAAAACTTTTTAAACGACCAGTCAGTTAAGAATACGCACAAATGTTATTCGATAAATTAGAAAGAATACAGGAATTGAAAAAAAACTCAGATGATGCAAAGTTTTATTTTTCTAAATTTTCTCGGGCTTCCAGCCAGGTCATAAGTTGGTGATCCACCGACGTTTCGAGGATGTTCATCTTCCTCATCTTCAGGGTTAAATGATGAGGAAAATGAACATCCTCGATACGTCGGTGGATCACCAACTTATGACCTGGCTGGAAGCCCGAGAAAATTTCGAATTATCACGTCGCCAGGAAAGCTTCTGTAGTTATTTTATTTTTCTGTTATACTTAAACAGAAAATGGCATAATAAAGAAACGTGCAAAATTTAGGAACAAATCATAGTGACATGCTTATAACTTATTTAGCTACGTGACATATAAATAGATAACCAGTAATGCTTTTTAATCTTACTTTTGAAGCACATACACTATTGGGAAATAAGATGATAATGCACACAGAGAACGACAATGTAATCGTGGGGAAACGAAAACGCTTGTAGAGAATCTAATCAACAGCTGCTTTTTCCACCATAAATTTCACAGGATATGTCCGGGATTTAACCTTGAACTCCCTCTGCTGAGAAGATAATATAAACTAATTCAACTTTTAAAACTTTCCATACTAGAAGAACTTTAAGATACAAGTAAACTAATTTGTTTTATACGAGAGATATATTCATGAATACAATTATATTTTCTTTGTAAGGTTGTTTTTATTTTTATATAGAATTTTAATTAATGATCTAATTTCTTCATGTTTTTTCTTTCCATTTTTGTTTAACCTCCTCTTCTTGTAGAACTTATACACCAATACCTAGAGGGTAGGGACGATTTTATGGACGCCACATATCGATACATATGTGGGAATTCCTTAGCCTGGAGTCAGCAGAGCGCAGATGCCTTCACAGAGGCACACATACAGCACAGAGCATTAATGAAGAACACCCATCCATGCTCCAGAGAAAATTCGAACCCTTGTACCTTCGGACTGCGCCACCTTGTAGGGAGCGCGCTTGGACCGTGTAGTTATGAATTCTTAAAATTTAACCTAAAGTACGGTATTTTTTTTTTTTTTTGTATATCGAACAGATTTTCTTTAATTGCTACATGAAATGTACAATTCCCTGATAGGGTTTAGGTCTATAATATCAGAGAAGAATTTCTCAATTACACAATATGGGAATAATAGAGAGGATACTTTTATTTCTCTTGTCTATGAAGAACATATTTTATTCTATTTTTACGACGCTTTATTTTATTGGTGATGTGAAACAAAGTCTCAGTTCGACTGCTATCTCCACCTCAACAGTTAAGAAAAAGAACTCCTGAGTCTTTAAGCAAGTTAATCCTTCTGTCACATGCAGGTTTCAGTAAAGTCTGTTCACTGCATTTTTAGTACTGATGTCAACAAAGAATTTTATAGTCATCCGAAAATAACGGCTCCTAGTGCCATGTGGTAAGGTACGAATGTTGATGTTTATTGATTTTACTGGCTTTGAGCCAGAGGCCGTTTTAGGGTCTTTACGCGCAGGATGCCCTCTCCAGACATTGTACATAAATAACAATAAATATATATTTACATACTGTGTATGACACTATTTCTGGCATAAGTGCCAGTAGGTGTGTGAGTGCAGTGATTGGCTTTTTATTTATTTTATTTTATTTTATTTTTTACTTGATTTCATTTGTTTTAATTATTTTGGTGTAGGCCTAATTTGTTAATTTGGGATGCTTAAGGAATGGTGAACGGGACAAGAGTTCGGGGTAGAAGATATCAGTTGATAGACAGCATTAAAGTATTATATGGGGAGATTAAGAGGAAAGCAAGAAAGGGAAATGCTGGATTTGCAGTTAAAGACCTGCTCTTGGGCAGAACACTGTGCATACATACATGCTTTTTTTTTTTTAAGTTTCCCCTTCCGGTGGCAGAAGCGTTATGGAGACTTTCATGGTGTGTTATTTTATTCATCTGCCTCTCTGTTGCTGTCGTGTGTCGTCTCAGACAGTATTCAAATTTCCAACAGTGATTGCGGTTTTGTTTGTGTGTTTTAGTTTTGGTGGTGGGGGCTGGTGGTAGTTGTAGAGGAGTTTCTCCAGTGTTGTTCTGTTGTTTGTGTTCGGGGGATTTGCGAAGATGTGTTGTGTATATACGCGATTTACTGCCGAATGTGTGTATTTCCTGTTTATGTTGTTTAGGTGTGTGAAGAGTGGCTTTGTTTTTGTCGTAGTGTAAACTGTGTTATTTCTGATGCGTCTGTGCAGGTGGAAGATTTGGCGGAGAATTCTTTTTTCGCGTGCTTCAAATTTCAATTGGGTTGTTGGAGGGGCTTGTGCGAGGAAAATGGAGGGATATATGCATAGGGATCTAACCAATGCTTTGTATAGGTGAGGAGTGTTTCGGTTATACAGCCGGGTCGATTGATGCCACTTAGGTAGCTTATTGCTCTGGTGGCTGCGTTATATTCCCTCCAGGTTTCTTTAGCTACTTCGGTCCAGGAGAGTATGGAGGTGAGGGGTATTCCTAGATATGTGAGATTTCGCTGGAGTGGAAGTTGAGTGTTGGCTATTGTGATTGAGTTGTTCTGGAGGACCCGAGTCCGGAGTTTTGGGCGGAAAACGCATATCTGTGTTTTGTCTGTGTTGACTGTGATCCGCCACGTGTTGGTCCAATTTAGATACTGCCTGAGTGTTGCGTTTAGTAACTTCCTAGCGGAGGGGAGTCGGGGATGTGTTGCCCAATATGCGACGTCATCTGCATATTGTGCCAGTCCTACTAGCGGGTTATTAGGGAGGGGAATATCTGCCACATAGATGTTATACAGAGTGGGAGATATGACACTGCCTTGGGGGACTCCAGCTTCTATTCGGAAGGTCCGAGAAAGTTCGTTCCTTCCGAGTCTCACCTGTCCTGTTCGGTTCGATATGAAGCTGGAGAGCCAACGTGTGATTTCGTGTGGCAGGTTTAAGGACGTGAGTTTATATTTTAGGGCGTCTATCCAAACTGTGTCAAAGGCTCTCTTGGCGTCTAAGGCAATAAGGATGCTGTAGTGTCTGCGTGTATAAGCCTCTTCAATGGGAGTGAGCACTCGTATCAGCTGGTCGTGTAGCTGCGCTCCCGGTCGGAATCCGGCTTGAGTGGTCGGGATTAGATTGCGGTTGCGCATATAGACGTGTAGTCGTGACACGAGAACTTTCTCCATTAATTTGGCTAATGTTGATGTCAAACTGATCGGTCGGTAGTTTTGTGGGTCAGACGCGTCTTTGCCTGGTTTAGGAAAGAGAAGAATGTGAGAGTGTTTCCAGCGCTTTGGTGTGTGTCCTAGTCTGAGTGATCCTGTGTAAAGTTCTGCAAGATAATTTAGTGCTTTGGGAGGCAGTTGGCGTAGTATGTTGTAAGTGATTTGGTCTGGTCCGGGGGAAGAGTTTTTTATGTATCTTATTTGCAATGATATGTCTAGCGGAGTGATGTTGTCAATGAGTGGATCGTCGGTCGATCGAGGAAGTGGCGCTGGAAGCGGCTCGTAGAGATCAGGATTCTGTGTGATGTGATGTGTAATGTATGCTAGATGTTGGGGGTCGAAAGATGGGTAATTTGGTGTGGTGTGTATATTTTCTAGTGTGCGGCTGAGAAGATCTAGTTTACCAGGCGTGTCGTACACTATGTGTTGTCCGTCGCGTAGTGGGTGGTTTGAGTTTGCGTGTTTTCCTCGTATACGTTTGATCACGTCCCAGAAAAGTTTGGGATTGTGAGTTCTATTGTGGTCAAGTCTGTCTATAAATCTTTTCCATCTGTGCGCCTCAAAACGTTGTATGGTTTCTCGTACATCCTGTTGAAGGGAACGGTACAGTCGTCTGTCTTCGTCTGGTTGTGTCCGTGTGTATAGTCTGTGCGCTGCTCTCTTTGTCTTTATTAGTTTGATTATGTTTGGTGGTAGTCGCCTGCGTGTATCCGTGGTGCGTTTTCTTGTCGGTATGGATATATTCATTGCAGCTTCAAGCACCTGTACGAACGTTTAATAGTGCATCATTAAAGTGACCAACAAGAAAAATAAAACTATCATTGGTATCGATTATAGTGGAGCAAGAAGGCATATGTTCCACATGAATATAACTGTGTGGGGCATGACCCCAAGTGTAATATCAGTAGAAATTATTATTATTATTATTATTATTATTATTATTATTATTATTATTATTATTATTATTATTTCGTCGTCGTCATCATCATCATCATCATCATCGTAAGATTCATTAACTCATGTCTGTAACTTAATAACGTAGGCTACGTCAAATCTTTAAAGCATCGTCGTAACAAAGGTGCAGTAGGCCTATTAAACAGTCAGGCGTTGGAATAAATATTGTTGCCAAGTACTCGTCTGCTGTTGTGAAGTAATCACTGTGACAAAGCGACATCTTTTGCTATCAACATTACGCAAAGCTGTCAGGTGCATATTTAGAGGGGCTTGGGTATAGATCGCACAAAATACAAATTACTTTCATATGTTATAGGCCTACTTAATGAGACACCTATCTCATGGCAAAATCGTATAAAAACTTATTTTACTCGGATTCGCAGAACTGGAGTCCAATACTAAACCAACTCAACTACGTATCACAGAAGCCGCAGTTACTAGTAGCCTACTAGACTCGTTGTACCATTTTCAGTGTGACCCACTGTACTTGGACGAATATAATATACCGTATTGTGAAACAGTACTTTTACGAGCCACGTTGCCAATTAATAGTTCGCAGTAATCATTCTGATATGAGAAGTAAAAATACAGTAAAGACACTGTACTGTACTGTACAGACGAAGTCAGCCATAATACATGCCACTGTAGACAGAAAAAAACTTACCACAAATCCGTAGTGTTTTAGAATGTCCATCTTGCACATGGGGCACGTTCTGTGTTCCAGCAACCAAGGATCGATGCAGAACTTGTGAAATTCATGCCTACAAATGCAACAAATAAGATAATTTTATTTCATAAAGACAGAATATATTATTACCATACTATTATAACAATTTATGGACCTATCGCTTACGCTATGTCAAGAGGTGGCATTGTTTACACAACTTAGTTTTTAAGATTCCCGAATATACTTGTACAACCTTCATTTTGCAGTACATCTTTAGAAAAACTTATTTACAGGCAACATTACATATTAACTAATACAAATTAATTTCACAATCAAACAGTATTCTACATAATTATGTGGAAGGTGTCAGTCATAGACCCATGAACAAAGAGCATTACATGTTACCAAGCAGAAAATACAGAAACTTCACATACCCACAGTATTATACATACTTCGAGAAATGCACGGAAAATGTATCATTTTTACTATTCGACTTTTAATTACTGAATTCACTTTACGTAAACGATGGAAAATAAGGAGGGATTGTGAAGTTAATTAACACTATACTCCGTTTCTGAAATCTGTGGAGTACAAGAACCGAAACAAGTCCTTTGCGCAAGTGTGAGTGGAGGGAGCCAGTCCAGTGCCCGCTCTGAGGGAAAGCATTTGTTTGAAGACAAGCATCTAAAGTTACGCCATCTAGCGTAAATGCGTACTAACCAATACCAAAGGTGCCATCTAGTCGTGAGGAACTAAAACCTCACATAACATCACATTATTATTATTATTATTATTATTATTATTATTATTATTATTATTATTATTGTTGTTGTTGTTGTTTCATATACGAGTACGTTGACATTCTTAACTCTTAATAATAATTATTTAATAATAATTTTAATCTCATACTTTAATGTTCGTCCTCAGCACAAGACACTGCAACCTCAGTTTTAATCCACGTGGAATAGAAAAATAGATGTCATTTTATAATGGAAGCAGCTTATTGGTTGCAACATTGAAATTGAGGAGAGTGATTGGAGCGGCGACACAAGACATTCAAAACAATAATATAATTGAATTTAAAAAATCTGCCGAATGTTACTCACGAGGCCGCTGAAACACCTGCCGAATGTTAAGCATGAGACCGCGGCGATAATAATATGAATAATGATCGACAATCCACAGTTACAAATATAATGTTTTGTCTTCACGATACCAATAATCAGCTTTATAATTTTCAATATTAAGCTTGATCTCATAGAAGTTGTCGCGTAGGATTATTTTCAATTCTTTGCTTCCATATTTCCAAAGCTTACTGTTATTATTGCCGCGCTAGCCTGAGTAACGACCGGCGAGGCTTTGATATTTATAAGTTATTGTTTGTCGCTTCTGATTGTGGTTCTTTCAGTCCCATCGCTCCAATCATATTCTACAAAAAACTGTTGCCGCCAATGGCAGTCCAGGATTGAATTTTGACGTGTACATATCAAGTCCACGTGGAGTAAGAACCAAGGTTGCCATTTTTAATAACAAATGTTTCGTTCAGTTTAGTAAAGCATTTCAAGTGGAAGTTGCAAGTTGGTGTTAATATTTAAGATGTGGAGGGCGTGGGAAGGCGATGATGAAGTTGAAAGTAATGTAAATGCGTATGCTTCTTCAACTAGTAGAAGTAAGACAATTACAGGTAGCAAATGTATGAACAGTCTCAGAAAATAATTTGTAATGTGTATGCCTACGTCAAAAGTAATAAATTGGGCAAGGGACCGATTACAGAGACCGCAAAAGCTGTTGGATTAAGTAGGCAAGCCGTAAGCAGAGTTGTAGAAAGAGGTCCTAAAACACCCAAAATATGTAAAAATAAAAAACAGAAATTTGAAAAAGCTGATAACTTCACCTGCGATCTGATTCGTCGAACGGTGTATGATTTTTTTATAAATGGACAGTCGCGCAACAGTCAGTGAAATATTCATAGAACTTCAACACACGTGTGAATTCCCTTACAAAGAAATTATTGTAAAAAGTTAGGATTCAGGTTCCGAATTCTTAACAAAAGACGCGTGATAATGGAGTCGTCGAGTATAGTAACGTGGAGGTACAAATATTTGAACACACTTCGTTCTAAAAGATCGGCAGGCCATAAAATTATATTTTTGGACGAGACATGGTATGACACCCATGATGTCCCCAAAAGAGGTTGGGATGATGGGAGTTGCTCATGTGCCTTCAGTGCCCCTGTATCTCGCGGGAAACAAATTATGGTTTTGCATGCAAGTAGTAGTGACGGCTGGGTTCCAAATTGTTTCTTGCTTTCAGCTAGAAATATAGGTGATTCCAAAGCAGATTCACATGATGAAATGAATTCTGAAATTTTCGAGGACTGGTTTACAACCAAATTAATGAAAAATCTTCCAACAAGCCCTCCATGTATGATTGTAACGGATAACGCTGCTTATCATTCCAGGCTACAGTTTAGGCTGCCGAATAGATCCACAAGAAAGGATGATATTATTAGTTTCATGGTGCACTAGAAGTACGTAATCCATTCCCCACTATATATGTATTGCTTGAAGTTATAAAAGAAGCTAATATCAGTAGAAAGTTTGTCATGATTGCAAGAGATTTCGGCCATGAGGACTTGCGGTTGCCCTCCATACCACTGTAATTTAAATGCAATTGAACTTAGGCCTATTTGGGCGCGCTTAAAACATGAAGTTCGAAAACGAAATGTGACTCCATCACGTAGTGACAGTGTATGCAGAACTATACGAGAATGTATTGAACTTATAAATTCGGAATTGTGGACAAAGTGTGTTAAAAGGACAAGAGAAATAGAACGCCAATATATTGTTCGCGACTCTGAAAACGACAGAGACTCGTTCATTATAAGCGTAGGTGACAGTGAAGGAAGCAGTTCAGATGAGAGCTAGGATGTCAGGTAATTAATAACTGTAATTTACATATTTATTTAATTAATGATAGATAATTTGTAGAAACAAAAGCCGCCCTAAATAAGGGTTCGATAGATTGGCCTACTAATCAATTCAGAAAGAATAATAAGTAAAGAAAACGATTTTGTGACACTTGGAAAGAAAAAGAAAAAAACATTAAGATAAGAAAACGTAGGAAATCATTTACAATAAAAAAATATCGGGTACAAATGATTACTAATTATAGCTAAGGATGATTTTAACACGTGAGATCCTATGGCAACAATCGTTGCATCAGAAATTTTATATTGTTTAAGTTGATTTAGAGTTTCACGTGGGATCGTGCCACGGGCACCGAACATGAGCCCAAAAACTGTCCAATGTGTGATGTGGTATTGTGTTCCAAGATGCTGACAACAAGGCTCATATATGACTTGTTTTTCACGACACACCTCTTGTGGCTGTTGCTCATGCATCTCAAAACGGATTGTGGGATAAAGAATGACACCCTTATCCTTCTGCCGATCAATTATGATGATATCAGCCCGTCTAGCAGAGCCATCAGAAGAGACGCAACCAACCTCCTCATAAACCTCATAGGAAGTATTCTGACGGAGTGAAGCTGCGATGAGAGAACGAACCGTATTATGTCTGTTGATTCGGAGCAATTCTCCATGATGGCAGAAACCCAAGACGTGAGGAAGCGTTTCTTGCTCGTCGCATCTTCTGCAACGGGTTGAGTCAAGAGTTCTACCAGGGAGAGTACGTACAGGTATTGCATTAGATAGCATGAAAGTATTATTATTATTATTATTATTATTATTATTATTATTATTGTTAGTTATAAAGTAGTCGTGTTTCTCGTTTGTACGCCCTGCTGTTTGAAAAAGACGAGACAACATAGGTTTAGAACAGTATGCAATCGACAGATCAGTTATTGTTGTTAACCTTTTCTTTGATCTGCCTGTCGTTACTCTGGCTGGCGCGCCGATGTGCTACACGTTTTTATTATTGTAGGAGAAAGAAATTGAGTGAGGAACAATCAGTTATTTTCGGATGATAGAGGATATAAGACCGGTTAGCTAGAATGCCTGAATTCAGTAAACCATTGAAAAGTAACCTTCATGCTTACGTTAGTGAATTTGGTGCCAATACTATGTTTTCAACCGATGGAACAGTTTTGTTATATAAGGTTTGTGAAAAGTCAGTTCATCACGAAAAAAAGTATTTCATAAGTAGACATCGGATTTTTAGGCACTAAAAATTCCAGTTTTAGGCGCCTAAAATAAGCTCAAAATTTGTAAAATTAGGCTCTATTTTAATGAAAATAGGCATTTTAGGCACATCAAGGTATCATACTTATTTCTTTCACTGAAATTTTTAGTTATACACTAAAATACGCACAAAAAAGTATGTTTAAACATCAAAAAAGAATACTATATTATATTTATAAACAGAGCTGCACAAATTTAATATATTGAAACTAATGAAATAATGATTATTGATATCAAGATTACTCATTTTAAGTTATTGAAATTCAGTTCCATGCTCAGACTTTATTATAATTATCTGCACAGTACACCACCAGAATTTTTTCTAAATTCTCCACAGTTAACCTTTGCCTTTTGTCAGTGAGAATCATTTTGAAAGCAGAAAAACTTCTTTCAACCGAAACTGATGTGAGAGGCGCAAATTTTAAATTAGGTACAATAGAAACATCAATACTTACTGGAACATTTACACTTTCTCCCGATATCACTCTTGATACTTTTTCCAACAATGAAAATCCTACATTCTTATTTAATACGTTGTCCCACTTATTTTTTACTTTTTTTCCCAGTTTCGCCCAAAGCTGAATGTATGTTCACTTGAGCTTCCTTTACTATTACTATTTGGCTACAAAGAGATTGTTTTTCACGTTCTAATTGTTCAATGCTTGCAGGTATGAAAGAAAAGTTTGATGTTATGTAGGCAATATCGTTTTTCACTCGTGAGTCATTCAGACAATCTTTCACTGCTTTCACACATGCTGCACTATCAGTTTCAGGTAATTTATCAATAACTGTGACCACTTCTTTAAAATACTTAGAATAATACACCACTGACTGAATCCAGGTTCCCCATCGTGTAACAACCGGCTGAGGTGGGAGTGGGATATCTGGAAAGTTCTCTCTGAATATTGAAATCCTGGATGGGGCTTTACAAAAACATTTTTTTGTGTTAGAAATAAACGAATTGACAAGAGGAAATTCATTCCGGATTGTTTCAGAAACCCTGTGAAGGCCATGTGCTAGACAGGTTACATGCGTGAGGTTAGGATAAAATGTTTTAAGAAGTGGAGCTGCAGCAACCATGTATGAGGCAGCATCAGTACAAAACAACAGAACTTTAGAATCGTCTATATTACCTGAGTATAAAGACTGTAGGCCTTTATTTACAAAATAAGCAATGGCTTGGCTATTCACTTTCGAAAGTTCCTTAACACATACGAGGTGTGGAATCGAAGGTCCATCAGGACTAAGTTTTCCTACTACCATATTTGCTATATACCTATTCATAGGATCTGAGGTTTCATCCACAGAGACCCATATGTAAGAATCACCTATATCCTCCCGAATGGAAGCTAAAGTTTCATTGTATATTCTGTCTAAGTAATTTTTTCTTAGGGTCGACTCAGATGGGATATTTTGTTTGCAGTATTTTTGTAAAAACTGTCTTAAAACCGGATTTTCAATTGCATTCCAGGGAATGTTAGCAGCAACAAACGCTCTGGTTAAATCAGCATAGAAATTGCTGCTGTGATTGGATGAAGTAGGCTGTGTTAGTAAAGTTTGTTGCAGTTTATTTTTCTGCTGAGCTTTAGCCTTATGAGCCACTCCTTGCACATGCTGCTTTAGGTGGCACTTCTTTTCTTGCGAAATCTAAAAATGTAAAGTAAACTGAATTAAAATAAAATCCTAATTGTTCTATTGCCGTATTTCTATCACAAAGTTAGTGGGTTCGAACAATCGGCATTATCGCGTTAAACTTCACAGGAAAACGTCCTACCGCTCAAAACTTCTCAACACAAATAAGGTGAGGGAAAGAGCAACTGTTAACGAGCATTCAAATGAACTGTTGTTATTGAGATTCAATTGGACAAAAATACAAAGTTCCACTTATTGTTGCATTTCCTGGTAGTGTTAACACTAGGAGGGCCATTCTTTTAAATATTTTGTAACGGTTTACCCTACTAATTCGCAGTTTTACGACTTTTCATAAATATTTCAAAAACACTCTTTCTCCAAAAATTGTGATTTTATGACACTCTGAAGGGCAGTACAGCTAATCGGTTTCAGACCGAAAACAGTCATTTTTATAGTATAGTATATCTCTGAATCGGTAGCAGCACATGTTGTGATTGTTGCCTGCTTCAAAACTAAGGTTGGTTCTTTGTCGGCATTTATGCCTCCAAACATGTTAAATTCGGTGAAATCTATTGCGAGTGTCGTGAGATTCAAAACATTTTGTTTCCTTTATCAATGGTTTCATGGCCGGTGTGAAGCAAACTTTCCAATTTTTAAATGCCTTAAATTTCGCAGTGAATGCATGTATAAATTATAAAAAGTAAGAGTAAAATGCGAAACTTTACAGTGAGTTAGGCATTTTTAGGCGAATATTAACAAATTAGGCTCTAATAACCGTTTTAGGGCATTTTAGGGCACTATAAAACTCTTTGAATACCTTTCAATTTCCATGAAACACAAATATTAATAATTATTTTTATATTTCTCCTAGAGAAACAAAATAGGCATTTGCCCTAGAATCCGATGTCTGTTCATAAGTCAACATGTGTCAACTTACTTACTTACAAATGGCTTTTAAGGAACCCGGAGGTTCATTGCCGCTCTCACACAAGCCCGCCATCGGTCCCTAAACTCTGCAAGATTAATCCAGTCTCTATCATCATATCCCATCTCCCTCAAAACTATTTTAATATTATCGTACCATCTACGTCTCGGCCTCCCCGAAGGTCTTTTTCCCTCCGGCCTCCCAACCAACACTCTATTTGCATTTCTGGATTCGCCCATATGTGCTGCATGTCCTGCCCATCTCAAACGTCTGGAATTAATGTTCATAATTTTATTATGTCAGGTGAAGAATATAATGCATGCAGTTCTGCGTTGTGTTTTTTAAATTTATAACGCTTTTTTCATATTGTGCCTTTTTTTTTATTTTTATTGCCATTTTTGCCTGCCTATTTTAACTGTTATAAATGCCTAAACATCCGGGATCTACTGATCACTGATGCAGTGAACAAGTTTCGCAGAGCTGGACTGTGTGACTTCACTACTCCAACTCCGGCGACTTTTAAACATGATTTTCGATAGTAGGGTATGGTTGCGTATATCGCACCACTTTAGCATTTATAACTTTTATTGAACAATACAGTTTTTATTTTCTGCATTCCTTTACAGAAATACATTCCCAGAACATTTACCTTTCGTGTAAAAAAGAATCCTTCAATTTTATATAATATTTTTGGAGTAGAATGACATTTTCGAAACACTTGTCAGTGGTGCCATTTCCTAAATAGCACCTGCGGTTTCTTAAATCGCACCTCTTTAACTGCTGGGAACAGGATGAAGGAAAGATTTTAATATTGAACATATTGAACAGTATTTAATATGAATAATGTAATAAATGCAAATTACAAGTTTATTGAAATTAATGAAAGAGAGTAACGCATCTTCAAATGAAATTGAAAAAAATAGAGCATAAATTACCTAATATTTAAACTTCCTGAATGCGTTTTTTTACACACTTGCCATGTCATTCACCAGGCAGTTCAGACTGTAAACTGTGTCATCTTTTCTCCACGATTATATCGAAGCCATCTGAGAACTGCTTCATGATTTAGTTGTCTGAAATGGTTTGAAGATAGAAACATCTAAAGGCTGGGCCTCTGAGTATTATGACGAGGAAGCTGAAATAGGAGCACATCATTTTCCCGAGATAATCTAGCTTCTAATTTTTGGAATGGTTCGTATAGGTGGACATACAGAAGCAGCACTTTTTTCTATGGCAGGTTTGAGTGGAAAATAAAATGTTTGAGCTATTCGACTATGTTGATGTAACCTGAATCAGAGCAAACAAATAACGATCCTGGAAGAACACCAGCTGATAATGTAGAATGCACTGTTTGACTTTTAAAAATTTTCGTAGGTGGCACAAAATATCTGGTGCGCTTGTACAACACACACTTGTTGTATTAACGCCCTTTTCACCACTTGATATTGCACCCACCTGATACATTCCTCGTTCAGTTAAACTTTTTTGGCCTTCTTTTGTACGGCTAGAATTGCTACAGTTGCTCATATCGCACCGGTGCGAATTAGGCACCTACAAAGTGGTGCGAATTAAGAAACTACGTCATAATTAATTATTTCCTTCATTCTAGCCTATAATCACCACATGTTCGAAAATCGTACTAAGTTAAATGTTCTTCATTATTTCTTTTAACCAATAATATCTTAAGATTATGGATTCCTTTGCATACAAATCCGTTATTTAGTTACAAAATGTTAGCTAAATATACATCCACCTGAGCGATTATATTACATACACTATCACCACGCTGCTGACACAAAGACGTGGCAGAAATCAAGTGACATGGTGGAAGTTCATATGGTAGATTGTAACAATACCACTAGATGCTACACTACTACAGTAACTTGTTTTAAACTAGCAGTGGTGCCATTTAGAAAGCAGTGCGATTTATGCTACTCTACCCTACTACAGTGCGTTCGTTGCTCGGCCGGACCGTTCCGCGGCGGCCTTGGACTGGGTGAAGATTGCTGCGCCTGTCGCCAGAGTTACAGGTGAATGACCCGCAAGTCATGGGTACGGAACACTAACTACTCTACTAACATTAGGCTTACCTGCATCACAACAGATGTTGAAAGTGAACATTCCCTATATATCCGAAAACAATTGAATCGGTCGGAGCTAAAAGGAATTAAGTCAAAATATGAAGTTTTTGGTTATGCAACAATTTGAACAACTGATGTCATGTGCATCGAACGGTGGAAGAAGGAACTAAGACATTTAAATATTCTTTTGTCTTCTATAACATAAAAATATAATATTTGTGTTATTAGTGGAATATTTTTTGCTTCTCCTGAAAAGTTGTCAAAAGTGACTTAATTCCTTTTAGCTCCGACCGATTCAATTCTGGTTCACTCGCAAAAGTTCATGTTGACTGATTGCCTGTATTTCTCTCGTGATGTTGTCCTTCAATTCTTGTAACGTGTGCGGATTTGATGCGTACACTTTATTCTTTAACGTTCCCCATAAGTAAAAATCGCATGGAGATAGGTCAGGGGAACGAGGTGACCACAATCCTCGACTAATTATTCTGTCATCAAACACACTTCGCAACTCATGCATAGAATTGGCAGCGGTGTGCGCTGTAGCTGAATCCTGCTGAAACCAGCCACTCAATCGTTCATTTCTTGTTAGTTGCGGAAAAAAATTATTTAAAATAGAAGTTCCATACACGTGTGAATCAACTGTTGTATCGAAAAATATAGGACCGATAATTCTACTCGCACTCACTGCACACCAAAACGCAACCTTGCAGCGTGGTGAGGAACTTCATCAATAATATGGGAATTTTCGGTAGCCCAGGATCTATTGTTCTGAGTAGAAACGTGACCGTGAAGATGAAACCACTCTTCATCAGTGAAGAACGTTAAAAGTGGGTCCACGTCGCCATAATGAACGGACTGCAAAAACAAATGGCAATAATTGACCCTACTTACAGGGTCTTGTGGTTGTAAAGCATGAACTACAGTTACCCTGTACGGCTTAAATTTCTGAAGTTTCGTTACCACTTGCAAGGAATTCGAACACCTGCAAAGCGATGTTCAAATTCTCTTCGACACCTTCTTGCATCATAGAGAAAAATACGTTGTCCTAAAGTGTACTCAACCATTATTAATAGACACTTTATCACCACGAGACAACACAATTTTACTCACAAGACGCACACAAACGTCTTTCCCTCAGGACAGATCCAACTCGATTGACTGGCGCGTCAGCGGTAGCTACAGCACTACTCTGGCGGCAGGCACGCCAATCTTCACCCAGTCCAAGGCCGCAGCGGAACGGTCCGGCCGAGCTACGAACACACTGTATTTTTCGTACGACGCTCGGGTTTTCAAGAAACTAATCTCTACACCTGATCTATTATAATCATTTTCTACCTAAAAGTACATTTCATAAGTTAAAAGGGCCTTTAAGTATTCTGGACTATAGATAAATGAGGTTTTATAGCAATGAATTTAACAAATTAATGTGATAGATTTTGAGTTCAAAACAAACGATTTTTTCTTTTGCGCGCGCGTATTATATGTCTTCTGTTGTGTTTCGTTGTGTTGAAAATAGTAGATTATTTTGGATTTCAAGTACAAATGCTAGAAGATTTAGATGGCATAGCTACATTTTTGACTCAGATTGTAAAAGGTTATCATTTGTAAGAAGCAGCAAACTATGACCACATAAAACTGGATAGAACTGCAACGAGACATTTGTCGCTTTAAGATGGTGGAATGGTTAAGGGATTGTGAAAATATAATTATCATCCAAACAAATATAATATCCATGGTCTGTTACGGTCTCGGTGAATCATTCTCGATCCACCTTTTTTGTACTGCCCGAAGATTTCTTCCCTTGGGGACGGTATTGAAGAATGGCTTTTAAAGTCTACTACGATTCATTCGTTGGACATAGTTTAACACTGCAGAAAATTATTCATTGGAATTTTTCAAAAGGTATGCACAGATCTGATGTAACTGTACTTGCTATAAATTTGTATTTTATTAAAAAAAGTTATTTCGGCCATACCCATTATTATACCCATGTACATATGTGGATCTCTGTCACCACGGCATAGCGCGTTCTCAGGTTGCGGAAAGAAGAGATAGCCTACAGATATGCAGGTTGTTTAGTCAACTGTCGGAAGTAACACCAATAAGGTATCACACATGAGGCAACTAGGCTAGGAGATAATGGGGTAGGGTGGCCAATTCCTTTCTCTCTGATATGAAAGGTAGCTGCGAATATATTGAATAAGCAGTTTCGGACAGCTGATAATGGATGGTTATCCAGCTTGGGGGTTGGGCAACTGGCTAACAACCCATCATCGTAAAAAATAACTTGTTACGAAACCACAACATAAACCTTGGAATGGGATTGATTCTTTGGCATGACCATAAAAAAGGAATAAGATTATAAGATTTGTCACCTGACATAATTAAGAGTATTAAATCCAGACGTTTGAGATGGGCAGGGCATGTAGCAATATGGGCGATTCCATGAATGCATATAGAGTGTTGTTGGGAGGCCGAAGGGAAAAGGACCTTTGGCGAGACCGAGACGTAGATGGGAGGATAATATAAAAATGGATTTGAGGGAGGTGGGATATGATAGTAGAAACTGAATTAATCTTGCTCAGGATAGCAGAGTAGCATAAATCGCACCGCTTCCTAAATGGCACCTCTCCTAGTTTAAAACAAGTTACTGTAGTAGTGTAGCATCTAGTGGTATTGTTACAATCTACCATATGAACTTCCATCATGTCACTTGATTTCTGCCACGTCTTTGTGCTAGCAACGTGGTGATAGAGTATTTAATATAATCACTCAGGTGGATGTATATTTAGCTAACATTTTGTAACTAAATAACGGATTTGTATGCAAAGGAATCCATAATCTTAAGATATTATTGGTTAAAAGAAATATTGAAGAACATTTAACTTAGAACGATTTTCGAACATGTGGTGATTATAGGATAGAATGAAGGAAATAATTAATTATGACGTAGTTTCTTAATTCGCACCACTTTGTAGGTGCCTAATTCGCACCGGTGCGATATGAGCAACTTTAGCAATTCTAACCGTACAAAAGAAGGCCAAAAAATTTTAACTGAACGAGGAATGCATCAGGTGGGTGCAATATCAAGTGGTGAAAAGGGCGTTAATACAACAAGTGTGTGTTGTACAAGCGCACCAGATATTTTGTGCCACCTACGAAAATTTTTAAAAGTCAAACAGTGCATTCTACATTATCAGCTGGTGTTCTTCCAGGATCGTTATTTGTTTGCTCTGATTCAGGTTACATCAACAGTGAACTATTTGTCGAATAGCTCAAACATTTTATTTTCCACTCAAACCTGCCATAGAAAAAAGTGCTGCTTCTGTATGTCCACCTATACGAACCATTCCAAAAATTAGAAGCTAGATTATCTCGGGAAAATGATGTGCTCCTATTTCAGCTTCCTCGTCATAATACTCAAGAGGCCCAGCCTTTAGATGTTTCTATCTTCAAACCATTTCAGACAACTAAATCATGAAGCAGTTCTCAGATGGCTTCGATATAATCGTGGAGAAAAGATGACACAGTGTACAGTCTGAACTGCCTGGTGAATGACATGGCAAGTGTGTAAAAAAACGCATTCAGGAAGTTTAAATATTAGGTAATTTATGCTCTATTTTTTCAATTTCATTTGAAGATGCGTTATTCTCTTTCATTAATTTCAATAAACTTGTAATTTTCATTTATTATATTATTCATATTAAATACTGTTCAATATGTTCAATATTAAAAGCTTTCCTTCATCCTGTTCCCAGCAGTTAAAGAGGTGCGATTTAAGAAACCGCAGGTGCTATTTAGGAAATGGCACCACTGACAAGTGTTTCGAAAATGTCATTCTACTTCAAAAATATTAAATCAAATTCAAAAATTCTTTTTACATGAAAGGTAAGTGTTCTGGGAATGTATTTCTGTAAAGGAATGTAGAAAATAAAAACTGTATTGTTCAATAAAAGTTATAAATGCTAAAGTGGTGCGATATACTCAACCTTAACCTATGTGAGTGCGGCAATGAACCTCCGGGTTCCTTAAAAGCCATTTGTAAGTAAGTAAGTTATTTCGGCTTGAACACGAACTGGTTCAATACTAATGGACAGAAGAAATTAAAATTCAAATATCTGTTCCTTTTATTTTCCTATGTGAATGTTGCGTGAGCGAGTAACTATTATTTTTTAAGCAGCATACCTTCATCGGAGAGGTGTGTATTTGATGTGAATAAGAAAATTTAAATCAGTAGCATTATTAAAGAATCACAATGTTCACAACATTCTAAATTAATGAGAAGTTACAAAGTGATTGGAATAGAAATGAAATGACACAATTCTCATATTTTCAAATGTAATGATGATTATTTGTGCATAACTATAGAAGCTTTCATACATCGCCTATTTCGTTTCTTAGCTAATGGTTATCCATATTATTTTGGATGTAACAATTTATTAGCACATTGAAATATTTATCAGTGAAAATAATGGCAAAGTGGAAACAGTCTGTATTTGTGTTTTATCTATTATATCAAGTAGATGAGATTTTAAAATCTCTGTAGGCATAGCATCTTTTAATAGGAAATAACCTATTGTTTGCCTTAAATTTTTGCACTTTTCTCGAATAATGAAATCTTGCTTGGTTTGCAAGTGGTACTTCTGAAATATTTTCGTCGGTTGAAGTTTGTTGATTAGGCCTATCTGTACCTAATTTAATGAATCCCTCATAGTGTCTGCTTTAGCATTATAAGTTATATTTTCCTTTAAAGACATTTTTTATACAGTAATAACAGATACAATATTTTTAATTCAATGGTAATATAACGGATATTATTTTTAATTTATTAATTGTAAAATGGTGGGATTTATATCAGGATCTATACCAAATTCATGAAGTCAGTTTTGGAGAGATCTAACTGTTGGTAAACATAATTTTTTTCTTAAAATTGTTAGCCTTGAGATGAGCAATAATGGAATATTGCGGCAAAACTTTTGTCGTAACTGGAATACCGTTTTGCAGTTCCTTTTTAAAGCGCACTTGTGAGTAATGAATTCATAATTTCGAACAATTTTAATTAAATCAGCATTTGAACTTGCTGTGTTCGGAGCTGTCATTTCCTCTTGAGGCATTTTTTTTATCTTTTAGGATTTCTTGCATTCTAAAAAATGAACTTAATTTAGTGAAATATTAATAATGCCTTTAAAATATAGTGCTAGGCAAATTATCTTGTCCATATAACTACATGATATCACTTATTATGAACAACATGAGTCCACTTTCTTCACAAAATGAACAATTCACATTTTCATGTTACGCATCCCAACGCACACTGTTTGGTTAAAAAAAATTCTAGACATTCAATTTTTATACGGAGAAACTAGCTATAAAGAAATTGTGTTTTGTATGTAGAAAGTAAAGTAGATTTATGCAGTTTAGTAACTGATTCAGTTAATATAGAGGATATGTAATTGCTAATGCTCTTTCTAATTACTTGGTAAAGGAGTATCGTCCGTCTGATATCAGAGAAATCGGAGCATTCTCGATGCAAGATCTAATATGTTTATTTGGGATCTAATCGGTTCTTTTATTGTGCTTTGATTTTGACCTATATTTTCGGAAGAAGAAGCCATTAAATTCAGTGAAGGAATAACTGTTATTTTCAGTCCATTATTACAAGTAAAAACACAACGAATTTGAAACTTCGGTATACTTTTCCAATTTATTACACCTTATTTTTACTTACCTTATTATAGTTATTGAAGTCCGGTAATCTAAAGTGATCTGAATATATTTTGTGATTCTTGTACATACACTCCTCAAAATAAAAAAAAGTTGTCATGTTTTTGGATTGTTATATTTATAGTACAGAAAATATTTTGTACAAAATGAATTATCCAGAAAAATACCTTGTAGTTTATTGCCAACTCCTACAATAGAAAACTCAAATTAAACATTTAGTACTCATGTTAAGAACAAAAACAGTTGAAGATGTCTAAAATGAAAATGAAACTTGTAAATATACTTACTCACTTACAAATGGCTTTTAAGGAAACCGCGATTTCATTGCCGCCCTCACATAAGCCCGCCATCGTCCCTATTCTGTGCAAGATTAATCCAGTCTCTGTAAAACAAAAATGTTTTCTTTTCTATTCAGTCTCAGTAATATGTGTTTCCTCCTCTTTCCCGAATTACGGCAGCACAGAGATTTGGCATACTTCTGATTAGCCTGCGAATGTTAGGTTGTGAAATTTCTTGCCACTCTTCTTGTAGAGTCTCCTCTAATTATTGTTGGAGCGTTTGTGGCGGATGTGGATGCTTACGAACCCTTCTTTTAAGATGATCCCACAGATGTCATATTGGATTAAGGTCCTGACAGCAGGGAGGCCACTCCAGGACGTTGATGTGGCATTGGGTAAGAAAATCTTGTACACACCGAGAAATATGGGGATGGGCTTTGACATGGACCAGTAAAAGTTCTTTTCTCATACGTTCTGCTACAGGTCGTACATGGGGATTAAGAACTTCATTCACATACCTGTTTCATTTCTCCTCCTCCGAATCACTACAAGCTCTGTTCTCATATCCAACGTAATCTCTCCTCAGAGCATAAGTGAACCTTCTCTTAAAGGAACTCTTTTAGTGACTACATCTTCAATATGAAGTTCTCCCGGTCGTCTCCACACACCAAAACGTGCATCATTACCAAACACGAAACATCACTCGTCTCAACTGCCAATTTCTGTGTTCCTTTGCAAAGCGTAGTCTCAGTTGTTTGGCACTTTTTTCTACTTCCTGTACCTGATATCGCTTTCATGCAGTCTATTACATATTGTTTGGTCACTCACCCTTTGTCCTGTAGCCTTCTGAAAATCCTCTTGGAATTCTCGTGCCGTATGCCTGCGCTTTGTATTGTATTGTATTATATTTATTAACATTCCATGGTATTCATACATTGCTTCACAGCTATAATATGGAACAAGTCAAAAAACTTAATACTATTATAAAGTCTTAATTTATAGTCACAGTCTAGATGAAATATATACAGAAGAGATTTACAATATAATCTAATAGTACAACACGAAGTTTTACTATCAATTTCATGAAGTGTCATTGAATGTCATGAATTCACCCACAGAATAGAAGGCGTGAGAAATTAAGTACTTCTTAATTTGGCCCTAAATAATCTTATATTTTGAGTTTCATTTTTATATCGATAGGGACGCTATTAAAAATTTTTATTGGTATATAACGCACTCCTTTTTGATAGTACGATAGACTTGCCGATGGAGTATGAAAGTCATTTTTTGACGTGTATTTATGCTATGAACTGTTGAATTAGTTACAAAGTTTTCACGATTACGTATGAGGAAGATTATTAATGAAAAAATATACTGACAAGCCATGGGCATTATTTGTAGTTTTTTTTTAAATATTCCTACACGATTCCCTAGGTTTGGCACCTACTATTATTATAATTACTCTTTCTTTGTAATAAGAATGTACTGTTACTATGTGTGGAATTTCCCTAGAATATTATTCCAAAACTCATTACGGAGTGAAAGTATGCAAAGTATATTATTTTTAAGGTATTGATATTTACTATCTTTTGCATAGATCTAATAGCAAAACATGCTGAATTTAGTTTGGAGGTAATTTATTTAATATGATTTTTCCAATTTAACACATTATCGATTTTTAAGCCAAGATCTATTGTTAAATACAGCGTATGAAATTTGCGAGGTTGAATTAGAACAGGATTTAAATTAAATTATGTTAGTTTGGTTACAATTTAATACTAATTTATTGACTAAGAACCAGTCACATATTTTGAAGAGAATGACTTCTGTTGAAGATTGGAATGTGTTGGAGTTATTGGCTGTAATTACTATACTTGTGTCATCTGCAAATAATATGAGACGACTTACATCTTTTATTAGGGGGGCAAGGTCATTTATGAACACTAGAAAAGATAGGGAACCTAATATAGAACCTTGAGCAATTCCATTATTAATAGTTCCTCACGTCGAGGTAGATTTCATAGTTGTATTGATTTCGACTTTCTATATCCTATCTATGAGATATGAGTGAAACCATTGGTGTGCAACGCCTTTAATTCCATAATAATATAATTTGTCTAGCAGCATTTTATGATTTATACAGTTAAATATTTTGACTAAATCACAGAAAATACCTCCAACTTGTAATTTTTTATTAACTGCCTCCAGAATTTTGTCAGTTAAACTAAATGTTGCAATTTCCGTGCCTTTATTTTTCCTAAATCCAAATTGTTCTGGGACTAAAATGTTGTATCTTTCTAGATGATGATATAATCTTTTATACATTACTTTTTCAAAGATTTTGGAGAAGACTGGTAGAAGTGATATGGGTCTGTAATTTTCTGGAGACGTTGTTTCTCCCTTTTTGAAGAAAGGAATAACCACTGAATATTTTAATCTCTCTGGGTATATACCATTGAACATTGAATAGTTACATAAATAACTTAGTCGCCCAGCTATAATATGTGAACTCGCTTTCAATATTTTGTTTCTTATTTCATCATATCCTGAGGATTTTTTTACTTTAGATTTTTAATAATTGTAATTATTTCTTGTTTGTTTGTTAGAAATATTTGAATATTTGGGAATTTTGTCGGAAAATATTGTGTTAAAGAATCTAAACTGTTAGTAACATTGTCTTGGGGGGATGTTGAGGTTATCA